>NC_133210.1:1964433-2116933 GCF_958299795.1 Porites lutea
AGTACTTTTTCTAGGTTCTTAAAATTAATTTTCCTGACTTTAACGAGGAACCAACTTCCAGTAACAATCATTTGCCCATGATAAGTGATGTTTCCATGACAACCACGTTGTCAACACAACTTGTTTCTCAATATCTGTTTCAGAAGACCCCAGATAACAATGACCTCAACCAGGTTGGCGTCCAGCGGTTTTAGTGAAAACAAGGGTTTGGGTGGGATGATCAGTCTCGCGGGCTCTCATAAAAACATGGCCTCGGTCATTGTTATTTACGGATTTTCGTCTGTTATATTATCTTTCTCTCTATATATTATCTAAAAGAAACATATTTCTAAACTAACTGTGGCATTTATCGGTTGATGTTTTGAATGAGCAAAAAGGACTGTGTGGACATTAGTGCTCAGACACAGTTGGCTCATTATAATTCAAGATGGTGGATTAAGTTTGATTTGAATTTATTTGTCTAAGGCATTTGTTCGGCCCCACTAACAGAAGTGCTACAAATACTGCCTAGGGTAAATAACGGAATTATAATTATGATTATAATTATTATTATAATTATTATTATTATTATTATTATTATTATTATTATTTAAATCATAATAATCGAAAAAATTTTATTGACAACAATGCTAACTATTAAAATCCTATTTACAATTAATTCGCTTGAAAAAAAGAAAAAACTATTCATTCAAAACACGGGCGGCCCAGACGTAGTATGTGTCACTGAATGAATATATCCACATGGACAAATTAATGCGATGAGTCGTCGAAACTCCCATGGACTAAAATAGTCTAAAAGTCAAAATACAACAAAACAAAGCTAAGATACCTTCAACTGAACGTATCCTTGTCTTTCCTGGCCGGTTAAAGTGGCATTTTGTTGAGTTTTGAAATTGTAGGTACTATCCACTAAAGAAGAATTAAATGCTGGCTACAAAACAAACAGACCATCTCCACGCGCCTTCACACGAAGCGCTATAAATTCGAGAATAATCGACGAATCCGCTCCAAATAACCATCGGCTAATCTGCAGGTAACGTGTGCTCCTGCTTCTGGCTCGCTTGCTCCACAAAACCCATCGCAACTGCACAATAATTGCTCGCTCATCAACAACCACTGTTGACCTTTACGCTTCGATATGACTGCAAACGACCAGGTTTAATACGCGACGTGAATATTCAAGCTTAGCGACCGCCTTCGCGCAACAATGCAGCACTTACTATGGGAGGGATGGTACTATTGCTTCTAGGTCAATCGACTGACCGAAGGTTCGTTGCGTTAGTTTTGACCAGAAAACAAAAGGCGATCGCGGGACCGTCTGTAAGTTTTCAACAGGGCAGCCCTGGTTTTCAAGTTCGAATTCTTCTAACGTTCGCTGTCTCAGCTGCTGTCACATTGTTCGTCTAGCCGCCTGCATAGGTTCTTGACTCTACCAGACTTATTTGCTTAGATTAACAACGTCTTACTCCATAATATGTTGTCCAAACTGGTGAAGGAGGACGAGAATTTTCCGCCCAGGAAAAAGGCAAAATCTGGCCCCCGCTATGCAGCTGAATAGAAGATACAGCTGAAGATATCGTAAAGTAAAATTTATGTGCGGGATATCTTTTTTTATTATAATTATTATTCTCAAAACTCAGGGGCACCCAACGATGATTTCCCCCGAAATGCACTGAAAACACATTTAAGGCTGTCCAGAGTACTTTTGATCTAAAAATGCATTCTAAACAGCGCTTACATAAATTTAGTCAGGAGGGCTAAAAGCGAAGCTAATGATTTATAGTTTGCTCATACTAAATATAAAATATATCGTGTAATTCTAAGCGGAGAAGGCAACGAGACAGGGCCACCCAACGACTGTTTCCTCAAATACTTTCAATTGAAAACACTTCTGTAGCTATTCATAAAGTACTTTTAGCTCTATAGAAATGCATTCTAAGTGGCGCTATAAAATTTGCATCTCAGTGTTCGGCCATTCTAGAGGAACTTGAGTCTTTTCGAAATTACGAGGAATTCAGAATTATTTTCCCGAAAATTTTAGATGCAATTTAACGTATTACGAAGGAGATAATTTTTCAGATACCTTCTTTCATCACATCACCAGAACTGTGAAAAACAACAATAGGTCTAATTGCAGCACACTCTCTTGTACATTTCCTTGCCGTTGATTTGCATGACTGCAACGTGAAACGTCCAGAAAACTTCCTGGTTTCCACTTTTTATGGAGAAAATGTGGTACATGTTCTTGTTCACTTTTTCCACTGCCGCTCATTTTTTTTAGCTCCGCTATAAGATTCGTATCTGTTCGGTGCTCCTTGGGCAAATTGGATCTTTTTAAAAATTACAAGGGCTTCAATATTATTTTCCCGTTTGATTGACCTGGAAGCAATAGTACCATCCCTCCCATAGCAAGTGCTGCATTGTTGCGCGAAGGCGGTCGCTAAGCTTGAATATTCACGCCGCGTATTAAACCTGGTCGTTTGCAGTCATATCGAAGCGTAAAGGTCAGCAGTGGTTGTTGATGAGCGAGCAATTATTGTGCAGTTGCGATGGGTTTTGTGGAGCAAGCGAGCCAGAAGCAGGAGCACACGTTACCTGCAGATTAGCCGATGGTTATTTGGAGCGGATTCGTCGATTATTCTCGAATTTATAGCGCTTCGTGTGAAGGCGCGTGGAGATGGTCTGTTTGTTTTGTAGCCAGCATTTAATTCTTCTTTAGTGGATAGTACCTACAATTTCAAAACTCAACAAAATGCCACTTAAACCGGCCAGGAAAGACAAGGATACGTTCAGTTGAAGGTATCTTAGCTTTGTTTTGTTATATTTTGACTTTTAGACTATTTTAGTCCATGGGAGTTTCGACGACTCATCGCATTAATTTGTCCATGTGGATATTAATATATTCATTCAGTGACACATACTACGTCTGGGCCGCCTGTGTTCAAAACACTATTTACAATTCCTGTCGATTTAAAAAGCACTTAATTTAGCTTAGAAAGAGTTAATTTAACTAAGAAAAATTTATTCGAATTAAAAACATTTCATTTCAATAAAAAAAACTGTCAGCCTCTAAAATTCAAAAGTTTCTTTCAAGTTTATTGTAATTAGTGTTATTATTATCAGTAATAATAATAATGACGTCATATAGCTTTATATGTTGAAGGAGACGTTGTACTGACCTGACTGATAGCTGCTTCAAACAGGTTACTTGGAAAACAATTCCTAAAAGATATAACCAGGAAATCATGACAGTCAACCCCTTGAAATCGGACAAACCTGGTGTCCACTAGCCGATTATTGGGGTATCTCACAATGATCTCAATCTGTTCGGTATGTCCGGTAGTGTTATCGTGTCACACGATAACTAGCGAAAGAAGCAGTAAGCGAAAATAAAAACGAGTGGCGTAAGGGTGTAGTCCAGTTAAGGACCAATTGCAAGTAGATGACCAAACTGTCCCTAAACTCGCTATGTCAGTTCAACAGGGTAAAGAACCGCTTTGACAACAACAACAAAAACAACTTTATTTGATGAAAGCAATGAAATACATTAAACGTACACACTACCTTCATTTAGCTAAAGCTCTTCGAGGCAGGCATTATGGGTACTCTACATACGTGAACTGATACATTTTAAGACATTTTACAGGGAAAACAGTAGAGATTTACAACATCAAGGAAAAGGAGGTTAAAAAGAATATTAATACGAACGAATAAATGTGTAAATAAGTAGATAAATATAGGTTACTATGCATTGGATTAAGATAATACTTTTTTAATTTCATTAATAAGTGTGTTTATATCAGCATAACTATCCTGTCTTTGATGATTAAGTAGTGATAGATTGTGTATTTGTTTCTTAAAGCCATGCTTTTGGAGTTTTCTCAAACTCCCAGGGATACGGTAACTCATCACGTTGCTGTTAATTATCTCTGCTTTAGACTTTAGTAAGCTTATGTACTGCTCTACTGTCTGGTCGAGAACGTCATCCTCAAACATCAAGAGACTTCAAGCTACGCAGAACTTTGCATTTGCACACAAGGAAATTTTAGCACATCACGCCAATCCTACACTCACTTAAATGGTTACCTCACTCTCTCAATTTGACCAAGTTCTCACGTGGTCCTTCATGAAAGGAATGTTTATTAATACTCTTGTGACTAAGACTTTGCTCGTCTCCAGTCGTTAATATGGATACATTTGAACCTAGTAAGAAATAATATTCAAGATTGTGGAGCACTATTCCTGAAACCGTTGGAAAAAGAACTCCTTCGGTATATTTTAAGCAAACAGTTTATGCATAAATATATGAATGTTAATGAATTTAGTTTTTCATATGTAAAAAAGTCTCACAAAGTCGATTTAAATTTTTAATTCCAATCGGCATAGTTATTTGTATAGCCATTTATCACCCCGAAAAGAGAATCCAAGACAGTCTTGGATTTTGGATTCCACCTCGTGGATTCCCGATTCCAGGAACTGGATTCCAATCTTTCTCAGTGGAACTTGGATTCTGGATTCTAATCTTTATTGGGATTCTGGATTCCAAAGTTCAGTATTCCGGATTCAACCTGAAAAATTTTCTTGGATTCCGGATTCCTCAAGCAAATATTTACCAGATTCCGCAATTCGGATTTCCGACATGGGGCAATATTTGGTGCAGTTGAGGATCGAAGACTGTGAGACTAACGTAAACTGAGTACAAACTGACCTTTTTTTGTAACAGATGTTAATAAATTTAATTCATTTATGTCTACGTGGAGTTTTAAAAACCGGGTTGCCTGAAATCTTAAGTCAAGTCCAGCACATTGCAGGCAATCTTTCAAAGCTTAATTTGCTAAAAGCCGCGATGCTTTTAGTGTAAAAATAAAAATCTCTCTTCAGGACTACCCACCCCCAGCTCTTAATCTTGGGCTCCAAATAACCTGCTGAAGATTGACAGAAATCAGTGAAAATTTCAGAAAAAATGCATCAGGGGAGCAATGTTTCTATCAAATGGAAACTCGTGTATTCAAGAATTTTTTTTGAGGTGAGATTTTACTTTTCCAGTAAGAAGGGGCATTAAATTACCAATCAGTACGAGAGGCTGACATGTTTTAGTAGCCCGGCTTTCAAAAAACCAGGTATATGTATTTATAATTTTTTTGGAAGAGAGCAGAATTATTCCTTCAGTATATTGAAATGTTCATTCAGTATATTTTTAGACTGTTTTAAGCAAACATAACGCTCGCATGAATATATGAAAGTTAATGAATCTAGATTTTCGTGTGTAAAAAGTCTCACAAAGTCGATTTTAATTTTTATATCCAATCGGTACAGTCATTTGTATAGCCATTTAGTGCAGTTAAAGGATCGAAGGCTGAGAGTTTATCACTGAGTGCAAACTGGCCTGTGTAACTGATGTTAATTAATTTTATTCATTTATGTATTTAATATAAAATTTTTGGAAGAGAGCAGAATTGTTCCTAGAGACCCTGTCCTCTCTCTTGCAAAGATTATACGTGTAACGTGTGAATATCATCCATGATATTCTAGCATGGTTTTCCTTGACTTTAAAAATTCGAAACGGCAACGAGACCTACTTAAGCGGACCCCATATCAAATGCCTGCCCAGTATTAAGAAGTCACACGCTTCAGTGGTTGCGAAACTTTTCATTCAGTTTATCTTTGGCTTTTTCGCCTCAAGCCTGCATTTTATTTCTTGCATTGACAGGCAACACCTGAAACTTTCACCTGAGCCTGAGCTTCACATGGCACCGGGACATTTAAAATCACAACTCGTTTTGGATATAGCTCATTAGCTTTCGATGTCAGATTATTATTTTCTGCTAAATCTGCTGTTTCTTTGGTTGATCGATAAATTAAAGCTGAGGAATGTTTCTGCCACCTTGGACTTCTCAACGCCTTATCCAGTTTTGCAAAGGCTGTTGTTTCTGTTTTGCTCTTATTAGAAACGGGACCTATACTTGTCTAATTTTTTTTAACGTTTTGGGCTTCTTCAGTGCACAACAAATTTATATCTATTAATATCTATCTTTTACATATCTTATACAGATAAGCTTAAATCAGGTCGTTGTATGCAGCAGCTGATTAATATTTTATTTAACTTACCTTATCATGTCCAACAGCGAGTCCAGATTTCTATGTTTCAAATTCCTCTCACCATTTTCTTGAGTGCCGTGGTGACCCCTTAAACCAGGACGAATTGCCATCACTAATGTTAAACCCAACAAGGCGGCTAACAACATAGTTGATATGTAATAAATCATTGTACGTCGACCAATTCTTCCCGCAACGTCTGGATTCAAAGTCGATACGGCAGTTATCAGACTGGCAACAACCAAAGGTATGATGATCATCTTCAGCATGTTCATAAACAGCTCTCCTGGAAAGTTTATAAGCATCAGAACAGTAGCCTTTTCCTCAGGGTCAGTGATGCGATTCACTGGATCATTGATTATTGCGCCGATTGCAAAACCCACGACAGCTCCAAAAACCAACAAAACAAGCAAAAGATTTCGCTTGACCATGCGGGAAAGTCTTGCACAACGTCCTTGACGATTCCAAACGCCGAAGACTGGCCTGCGAGAAATTTCAAAACCCATGTTTTATACCCCTTTTGAATTATTTCTCTATGGCCAAGCTTTGCTGTCTCTCATCGAAAAACTAAAAAATCAATTACCATGTATGAAAATTTATTACAGACTTTATTTTATTCATTCTCTTATTAGTCTCGCTCGCGTAAGCGGGTTTTTCGGCCCGGGGGTAGTCCCTTATATAGGCTGTATAGGTATGTCAACGCTAAAGATATGGTTTTTTAGCCGTTTTGGTCTGAAATGGCGTATCAATCTCAACCATTTTGGTCTGAAATAGGATATGGTTTGTGCACTCTAGTCTTGAATTGGGTATGTTTTTTTAGAAGAATTAGGTACTTCTTCATCATTCAGGGGCACCCAACAACTGTTTTCTGTAAGGTACCTGTTCGGAGAAGCAAAAATTGTCTACAATTTTGTATTACTTGAGGAAGGCTAAAAATTACTAGATGGCCGTTCCATTCATGTACAGTTTTTGTAGCTTATCTAATAAATTCCCTACGATTTTCTAAAGTTTAGTTTTTCGCAGAAAAAGAAAATCTAAAATTTTCGGATTCGAAAATGCAATGGAGAGAGGAATCAGAAAAATTCTCACTTCCGTAAAACCTAAAATTGCATCTAAAATTTTCGGAAAAATAATACTGAGGCCCTAAGTAATTTCGAAAAGATTCAAGTTGCCCTAGGACTACCGAACAGGTACAACTTTTATAGCGCCGCGTAGAATGCAATTCTAGAGATTTGAAAGTACTCTGCATAGGCGAAAAAGTGTGTTCAATGCATTTAGGAGGAAACCGTCGTTGGGTGCCCCTGATCATTTGGCGATAAGACCATTTCCCTTTTAATGGTCAACATGACGAGCTTTGCAGCGCGAAAAAATTTTATGCAAATAAGCTGGCTGCACATTAATGAGCAGCCAGCTAATTTGCATAAGTAATTCAAAACCAAGGTCTGACAGCTCTAGGCTCTTGAGGCTGAATACCGTTGGACTTCCGTAAATTGCCCACAAAAGAGTAACTCAAGCTACCATAAACTGAAATGAAAGTAACCGCAATATCCGATTAAAGCAAGGTTTTTAATCTTTTTCTGGGCTGCCTCGCTAACCGCTCTACCGAGGCACTTACTATTTCGGTAATGATAAAACGGCATAAACATTTTACATAGCGCCTTTTTCAGTCTCGGACAGTAAGATAGTATGAAATGGAGGTAAACTCAAGAATTCAGTTTTGAGATAGACTGCAAACAGTCCGTATTTTTTGGTATTCAAGTACGCGCGAGCAGTCAAAAAAAAAGGTCTGGAACGAGGCTGAAAACAGAGAGCGAGACTGGGGAGAGACACTGATTTTTTTCTTGACTTTCAAGACTCCTACGCCACGCTTTACCGATTTCTTTACTGATTTTGAGAAAAAAACTGACTGTTTTGCAGTCTAGTTTTGAGACTGCACTGCAACTTTGCAACTATTTGATCCGCTTCCTGAGAGGCCGGGAAAATGTTTTTCGTAAAATTCGTAAAAGTAGCTCCTTATACTCTAATTTAGCATTACCAGAAACCCATAAGGGGTTTCTGACATTACCAAATTTAACAAACGCGCTAACTACTGTATGGTCCTGTATCAGTATGTAAAGGCATCAAATCCTTGTAAAGCCGACAGAAACAATTAACAGACAAGTACCGATATGATTTAAGATTTTTTTGTACTGTACTGTGTCCTAGCGATATGTCACCATCGCAAAATCGCCAAATTCTGAGGCTCCTAGATCACTAACACAAAATACTACAATGACTTTTCTTATACTGCTCTTTTACTCCGCTTTGTTCAAGGCAACATTCGTGCCAAAATCAATTTCGAGTGGGTGCTGAAAAAATAAGATGGAGTGAGAGAGAACTCTAAATTGGCCATGATGTTAAAAAAGGTTAAGAGCTGAATAAGATTATCACCTTCATAAGTCAAATAAGTCAATGTTATGCATTTTTTAGGTATACATTCAGTGTACATGAGCCGGGATACTACAGCATTGATTAGAGCATTTTTGCGAGTTAACCGTGTTGATTTCAGGTATACACTACCCAGGATACTACAGGAATGATTAGAGCATTTTTGCAAGTTAACCGTAGATTTCAGGTATACACTACCCAGGATACTACAGGTTAATACTATGCAAGGCAGATAACAATAGCTCAGGAAACAAGGGGACCCAGCATGACCCAGCGAGGTTAATTGTATGCGATATTTTTTTGAGAAAACAGTTGACTCTCTCGAGTGTTGACCTAGAATAGAATAATCCGGACTAATAATTTTTAACATGAAATGCTACTGATATAATTATTAAGTGTTCTTACCTGTCTGGAGTCTCTTCCTTTTTCCTTGATTACTGATGTCACTGATCTGGGCGCCAAACAAAACACGCGCGGTACTTATTTCCCGCCAGAAAAAATTAAAAGCGCTGGCATGAGACGGTGATCAAAATACAAAAGGAAAGGGCCAAAGGCCTCTAGGCTAGCGATCGTTTGTTGTGAGAGTAAAATTGATAAAATATCGAGAGTAATACATTATCAAAAATTATGTGAAATACATCATCAGAGAACACGTGCGAAAAAAAATAATTTCCGCTCGATATTTTTCTCTGTATTTCTCATCAACAAAAAACCGAAATATTAAAAATCACGACTTACCAGCAATTGCTCGGCTAAACAAAGCTAAACTTGCCAAAGTCGATAACCAAGTAAGGATTTCCTACAGAAATAATCTCGTTTAGTTTTCGCAAGGGCACCCAACGAGAATATAGTTCAAAACCACTTAAACATAGCATTGTTCAACGTGTTTTAGTATTTAAATGGTAGACATAGGCATATTTTCTCCCCTAAAAATTTTTTATCTGTTCAGATTTCCTAGCTGAAAGTCTAGTGATCCGAAAATGTTAGGGATCAAAACTCACCTTTTCGAAAATTTCGGCCAGAAAAAAGGCTCCCGAAAATTCCAGTTGACCTTTTTAGGGTAAAAATCCGTTAAAAATGGGCAATTACACCAGTTTTTAGATGTTCGAAAATCCTAGGAGAGGCAGGAAAACAAGAAATTTTACAACAAATGTTCCGAAAATTCTAGATCTCAAATCGTCTTTCAAACAGACATTTTCCGAAAATTGACGCTGGGTGCCCCTGTTTTCGGGAGCCCTTTTTTCTGGCTGAAATGTTCGAAAAGGTAAGTTTTGATCCCTATAATTTTCGCATCTCTAGACTTTCAGCTAGGAAATCCCAAGAGATGAAAAATTTTGGAGGATAAAAATATGCCTACATCTACCGTTTAAATACTAAAATACGTTTAACAATTCTCGTTGGGTGCCCCTGATGTTTTGCGAAGAAAGCTAAGGAAAGATTAAATTTAGAGCTTTTCCGAAACGTGTCGGTCCACGAACTCTATCGCTTGAAAGCGTTGATTACTTTGGAACAAGTGAACGCTACTGAGTGGTCGGAAAAAAAATAAGAATCTTAATTAGCAAAACTGCGATGGTCGGGTGTTGTAAACTATAGGTCTTGTGATGAGCATGCGATTTATTTTCGGCGATGAGTGAAATGACGAGCCATGTAAATCACTTCTTTGATATCTGCAATGATGTAATTTCTCTGGAATCGAGGCCCCTGAATTTTCGTGTATTTATACACTCGTATAGCCTGCTACCGCAGAGGTATTTCTGGTCGTCGCTAACACGAGGACTAAATCAATTTAGAAACAAATAAAAAGTATCATAAACGTTGATAAGGTAGGAAGTAAACAACATTTAGCGAGTAAATCATGTTTCTTGTAGAATTAATCGCCTCCTCATTTCTCGATCTAATCTTCAAGCAGGCGAGACTGATACCGTTGTAAGCACGTTCTTGTTATTCACTCAAAAAAATTTAATAGTTCTTAACAACCCGTTACCTCCTGGTAAAATTTCCTCAAAATATTTTTTCGTTTCTCGGCACAGTTTCGTAATACAGATATTTTTTCTCCAGATACTCCTTAAAAATAAGCAATATTTTCTTTTTTTCGGACTGTTGCATTTGTTCCGCCCAGTAATAATCATAGGGTAGACGGGAACTCTGTCATTTTCTTGAGTTCCTTTAGGCCATGACGGCCCTGCCGCGCTGCTGCTTGAATTTGACGAATCTATAAATTGGGGCAATATAAAATCGTGTAAAGGTATATTGCCCTTATATGGAATAGCATCTTGGTAATATGGCATGAGCCTGCTAGTATAAAGCCAGTCAGAAACGGTGAAATCTTTTCAATAAATAATAATCCTATTTCCTACAATATTAACCCAATAAAACTCCGATACACAAGGCTTCTGATGAAAAACAACTGGTGTTTTATGCTCCATGTTCCTTTAGATAGTATTATTGAATCAGTTATTGCTGTTGGTGGAGTCTTGCTTTGGGTGAGCTCTGTTTGCTGGGATACCCAATAATGACATTTCCAGTTTGGGATAAATTTGGCCACAAGAGTGGCCGTTTATTTCATTTAAGCATATCAAGCTAGGAAAGTCCAGATACACAAGAAGATTAATCCCAGCAAAGGTGAGGGCACACCCGCCATCCGGGAGATGAAAATGGAGCAAAACGGGAGGGAAGGGAGGGAAAAATGTTTTCCAACTTTCTTGTTGCCGTGAGCAGAGAGGCCATGTGCCTCGCTTTCATGTCTTAAAAACACAATATATAATGTCCCGGATGGCAGGAACGTCCCCTCCCCAGTAACTGGAGAAATGACACATTAATCAGTCACATTAAGCATAAAACCATTTATTTCTTTCAGAAATAAATCTCCTTTATTTAGAAAAAAAAGCTTGTACAAAGTTCTGGTTCAAAATAGCCCCCGATATCCACAATATCGATGTATTTTACGGCTACCAACCTACAGAGTAGTACTGCCTACATGCAGGAGATTTAAAAAGCAAACATAACAAACTCAAAGGCTATTTGCAGTCAGTCCCTCACGCTGTACAAAACCACCAGACTGGAGAGCAAGATACCCACTGGGAAAAGACAAACAACGGGGTTTTTTCTGAGAGTCCTAGTGCGTCATGGCGGTTTTGTACCACGTGAATGAGTGGCTGCGAAAGGCCTATCGTAGGGTTCCGAACTAACCACAAGGTTTTTTTTTTCATGTTAACATGCGTTGAAAGGACAGTTTCTCAGTGTCTAATCAGACATTCTCCTTCTTAGATCTTCATCCTAGCAAATATATATGGTCCCTGTAAAAACTATGGCTTACGTGAAGGGCCCTGTTACAAAAGCAACTTAAGATCACCTGCGAATTTTCTACCACCATTTTTTTCATCCCGGGCGAGTTTCTTGCACTGTATAACGGATAACTCGGCCGAACGCTGATAAACGAGTTTAGGAAAAACAAACAGAGCACGAGAAGTTTCCTAGGTACCAAGGAATGAGCACCAAGGCCCGATTGTAGCTCCTAAGGCATCCAGTCCTTGCAACCGGTCCCAGGACCTTAGAAAATCAAAAGCGGTATTTACAGTTCGCAAAATTTGATTTGGTGTAGGGCTCTTCAGTTACTAAATTCTCTGGAGTGGTTTTTCTGAGTTTTTCCCAAACTTGTTCCCAACGTCTCTCATCTCTTAAGGAAAGAGAGGTGCCCTGGGAACAAGGCTGGAGCCTGACCATACTAATGAAAACACCGAGGAAACTGTCCTTTTAACTAAAGTGTACAGTTCATACGTTTATCGCAAAAAAAAATTTAAACCTATAACGTTTTACAACTAACTACATGTGCACTGGCCGGTAAGTTAGCACTCTAAGGCTATGGCCCCACATGAGTATAATCAGTAAGTTTCCACGGATTTTGTGGATGGCTGAAAACTGATGTGGACGCAAAGTACCACAGGTCACCCATTGGAGTGTCCTGAACTGCAGTCCTGTAGCCACAGCTACAATCCAGTAAGTTATCCAAACAACCAACCACTAACTACATGTGCACTACAACGTCGTATCAAAATAACACTCCTTAGAGGAAGACCCAAAACAATGACCGTGTTCTACGAACTCTTCTGGTCGCCTGTTATTCATCAACGCAAATAAATGTTTAAAATATTCAAACTAGCATTACTATTACAACAACAAAAGACGTTTACTATTTCCCAGAACTGGTGGCAGCCTGAGTAGGTCTGACTGTAAGGAAAAAATCATGTTTCCTTTTGAACGAATTACCAATTTAGATCGTAGTATTGATGAACACCCTATTCACAAACTTGCCAGTCCAGTCAATCACTTATGGCAAATGGCAAGCTTCCTGTTTAATAAAACGGGCAATAAAAACGAGCAACCTTTTTTACAATAGTGCTGTACAACGAGTTGAAATAGCTACGTTACGCGACATTCAAACTTATCTTGTAACAAATCGGGTTTGCTGAAACAAATTTCATGTTCTTGTTGCCTGTTTTACCTTACGTTTAGCTGCCAGACACGAATAATACCCTATGTAAAATACTAAATTACCAAAATCCTACAAAATATATCCTTGCATATAGACTATAAAATACAAATACGATATAATACAAGTGATCGACGGGAATCACGACTACTAAAAAAAATTACCTTGACAGTGATTATTAATATAAACGAATACAATATCTTCGTGATATCTAAGCATTGCAACTATCAAAAAATATATGCTGTCAAAGTGGACGGTGGTACGGGGGGAACATGGAGAGCCTTCAACATCACATATAGTTTCTCACATCATCAACAGTTCTTGAAGGAATTCAAAGCTAACTTTTCAAAAATGTCATCATGTCATGGTAATAAGAATCCATTATGCTAGCCCTCTTCACGAAAGTGAAAGGTGTTTGGATATCTGCTGAATAACTTTCTTGTCTTCGATATATCTCTATCAAACACGAGAAGTGCTTCAACTGATATCCTAACTCTGAGGGGGGTTATCAAACACGAGAAGGAGTTTCCTGTCTATAGCCAAACAAAATACACGTAAGGGTCAGCAAACCCTTCCCCCGCACCCCCCTATAATAAAACAAAATAAAAAAAAATACAATTGGCATAGGCTCTTCAGACAAGCAGTAAGGGCAAAAGAAAAAAGTGAATTATAGACGGGAAGTGGCCTCCATGTTTAGATCATTTTCCGCCTTATCCTGATTTCCATTGTGACTAAGCGGCAAAGTATCATCTACGGCGCCATTACAAGAGTCATACTTGCGCAGATCATCACGTGACAGGTGCTCTACTACGCCTGCGCCAATGGAATCTCCCAGCACGTTAACGGTGGTACGGAAGCGATCCCTGCGTAAAACGAAAAAGGAAGATAGTAATAATAATAATAATAATAATAATAATAATAATAATAATAATAATAATAATAATAATAATAATAATAATGACTTTTATTTTAAGAGGGTGACACCAACTACTATGAAAAGTCTCCTCCCTAGTGGCCCTTTAAAAACAAAATTTACAAAAATCAATTACAACAGTCGTGATAAAAAGCCTATTCAAACTTATGATGATAATACAGTGGAACCCTACTAACTCAAACGCTGAAGGGAAACAAAAAATACTTCGAGTTAGCGGGGGTTCGAGTTATCGGGATCGACTGAATGTTCAGTTATGTAAATAATTAAAATGTTCTGATCTTTCAGCGCTTCACTGTATATTAACGTGCAAATTTAACTTATTTCATCAAAAGCGGTAACATGATTATGCATTTTTAGGATAAATCGTTATGTTTTCGCTACATCAATTACAATTAACTTGCTATAGTGTTAGTTTTACTGTTTTTACCGATTAAATAACAAGAAGAGTTAACAGGATGACATCCGAGTGGTGTTACAAGAACCAGAATCCGAGTCATGTATCCGAGTGAATTTCAGTGAAATTTTGATCACGGGAAAGAAAAGTTCAAGTAAACCAAGTAAGAAAGGCTGAAAAGTGGGTTGAAATCCAAGGGAAACAAATTGATCTTAAGACGAGTAAGCGCTGAGTACGAGTTATCCGAGTTCGAGTGATAGGGGTTCCGCCCACCAGTCTGTAGTTTTTTTTCTGTTGTTGCTGTTTTGTTTTGTTTTGTTTTTTATGGTTTTCTGAGTTGACACTACAATTTTCAAGGGAATACTACTTACAGGAACCAATCGACAGCCATGATAAGACCAATATCATCCAATGGTAGGTTGACAGCTTGAAGAACAATAATGGTGGTTACAGAGCCTGCAGATGGAATGCCAGCGGCACCAATGGCAATAGCAGTTGCTGTAATGCTGAACAGTAAAAACAGCAACATTGTATTGTGAATATTATTTACTTGCTATTGCAAGACCTTTTCGTCAGTTGACTACCTTGACAGAATATAGCCGCCTCTAACCGCTCCACGCCGCTTGGAACGACTTACGTCATCGGTATGACACTACAGTGTATTTCAGGCTAACACGCCAACGTCTCTCAGCTTTCGAAAAGTCTCCAGCGGTAGACTACGAGTAGTCCCCCATTTTTCCTCAGAGATAGTAGAGCGTGCTAAACGCGAGCGCGCGTGAAAATCACCCCACGTGAGAAAAGGCGACACGCGGTAGGGAGAGAGAAAAATAAGGGACTACAGACAAAGCCCAAGCTTTTGAACTAATGCGTTGCTCTCACAACGCAAAACTCTGATTGGCTCTTCCATGGAAATCTGTCAACATCTGTCAAAAACGCGTCAGCCGCTATCAACACTCGACATAATCACAATTTACAGAACAAACAACTAGAGCAGAACAAATAACAGCACAGAACAATTAACTAGAGTTGCTCTTGTAGAAGCAACTAAGCAGAGAGCCAACCCGGCAACTGGTGAGGTTCGCGTGGGGAACCGAAACCATGGTCTTGCGTGATCACGAAGTGGGAATAACAGAACAGTCGCAAGGCTGTTAAGCTAATTCAAAAGTTATCACCAAGGGAGGAACTACGTGCTTCAGTCCAAAGACTCACATTATCTCCAGAAAAACAAGCGGCAGTTAAAATTCATGAGCAGTCATGACTGAGTCACATCGCAATTCTCTATAGTTAATGTAGTTTTAGTTTAAGCTGCAATCCATTCTTTGAGATTTGGATATCACCATCCGTCCTGCTAAAAACGCTAATGAGCTGGGCCCAGCGTGACAAAACATTGCAGAAAACCGTCACATTCACGGCCAAAAAGAAAATCGCTTAAAATTATTCAGATCCAGGAGGCAATCGCCGGAGAAATTAAACAACCCAAAACCCTTATTTAGCCGCGTTGAAGAACTCTACTTTTCAAAAGAGGTCAAAGAAAATGCTCCTGCATCAGAGGGCAAATCATGCCAACCATAAACAATGACCTCAGAAAATTAATATGCGTGTCACGACCTCTCAGTATGAAATAAGCGGCAAAAAGCACATTTGCTCAGTCAAAACGTTTTCCTCCAGAGCAGAATCTACCCGTCAGAGAAAAAAAAATTCATTGGAACAAGCAGCGTTGTGGCATGAGTTAGAGTCCTGTGTTGCCTACACTATCAAGTTCTTCTCGCGAAACAGCCATGAAGAAAATTAGTATCTGGGTTTTCTTTTGCTTGCAATAAATATCCCCCGCAGTTTACCGATGACAAGAGCAATGACAGCTCAATAAGGGAAGGAATCCCATTGGATCTGCTTAATTGATTTGGAAGGGGATACGAACTTCACACTCCAAAATCAGTCGGCCGTGAAGGGTCAAAAGCTTGGGCTTTGTCTGTAGTCCCTCATTTTTCTCTCTCCCCGCCGCGCGTCGCCTTTTCTCGCGTGGGGTGATTTTCACGCGCCCTCGCGTTTCGCACGCTCTACTATCCCTGAGGAAAAATGGGGGACTACTCGTAGTCTACTCCAGCGGCGGAGAGAGCAATAAGAAAGCCGCTGTATTCGCAGGATTTGATGTTATGAATTACTAGATAAGATAGCCAGGAATACGACCGCCTGTCGTCTCTACTTGTCACGAGGAATGTTTCAGAGACGGAGAGCAATGAGAATCGGCGGTATTCACAGGCTAACTAATACGCTGTAACAAGATTCGGTGGGCAAAGCGATAAAAAGCCACTGGTTTTTCTGGTTACGTCTTGCACACGACGACACGGCTTTATACCGCCAACGTGACTAGACAGCTTTTTGGCTGAGCGGTGTCGTGGTCTTTGTCATCCCCGTAGGAACTCTTTTAAGAAGAGACCATGAGGGTTAAATAATCTTCATCCTTGTTCTATATGCAGATAGAGGAAGATTTTAAACACTGGACGAAAAAAATCAGACATGCGAAGCCTGTATTTGAGCAGCTTCTGGCTAATAAATTACTAACACTCACCAAATGGCGATAATTTTTCCTCCAGACAGGTCATATCCGTTGAGCTGCGCAATAAAAATGGCTGCAATGGCTTCATACAAAGCTGCACCGTCCATATTCACTGTGGCGCCAAGCGGCAAAACAAATTTGCTGATGCGAGGGTCCACCCCGTTGTTTTCTTCAAGGCAGCGTATAGTGGTTGGCAGAGTTGCCGCACTGATGAAAAAACGGAAATTTTGAAACAATCAAAATGACAAATTAAGGGCGTTTTCAGAGTGAGAAAAGTCGGTAAGATCAAAATAACTCTACAACTAATAAGGAGTTAGTGTAAACCCAAGTCTTTTTTAAAGACATTCAAGGAGTCGCGGAAAAGAAACTAATATTGCAACTCAATCAATTCTTAGCCTGTTCCAGGCTTTCATGTTGTGGCACAGGGCGCCCACACAATCTGTTTGTGCAGCCGATTGTTATTTTATAGTAAATGTACTGGATTTACCGTTTGCTTCGCCTATAGCGATATATCGCTAACTATGTATATAAATCAATGATAAGTAAACGTTGAATTACCTTGCCTGTGGTGTATAGTCGTCCTTTTGCCTCAAAAGCGGTTTTTTGAGCGATTTTGAGTGAATTTGAGTTCGCCGTTGACTGTTCCATATAATAGAAGGACAAGGGAGGAATCCTTGTTTTGAAAGGGTTCCAGCGCCGGAGCAATTTTTTCCCCCAAAATTGCATTGCCCCGCTTTCAAACTTCGCAGCATAAAGGTCAAAAGATTCACGATTCTTCTCGTACCTTCCAAACGAAAATCCATCCAAACGGCCCGGAGCTAGCCCTCGAAGAAAATCAAAATCCCACAGTATTCGAGCGACTGGAATACGTAGCAAGATTCATACGTGCCAGCCAGAAACCGTCCCGCTGATTGCCTCTTTTTGATTGGATGTCGTTAAACAACAAACGCTTGCCAAGTCTTCTTCATCAGTTATTATTTAACCATTTGTTTAACTTCATCCAATAAAAAAAAGGCAATCAGCGGGACGGTTTCTGGCTGGCACGTATGGATCTTGCTACGTATTCCAGTCGCTCGAATACTGTGGGATTTTGATTTTCTTCGAGGGCTAGCTCCGGGCCGTTTGGATGGATTTTCGATTGGAAGGTACGAGAAGAATCGTGAATCTTTTGACCTTTATGCTGCGAAGTTTGAAAGCGGGGCAATGCAATTTTGGGGGAAAAAATTGCTCCGGCGCTGGAACCCTTTCAAAACAAGGATTCCTCCCTTGTCCTTCTATTATATGGAACAGTCAACGGCGAACTCAAATTCACTCACAATCGCTCAAAAAACCGCTTTTGAGGCAAAAGGACTTCTATACACCACAGGCAAGGTAATTCAACGTTTATTTATCATTGATTTATATACATAGTTAGCGATATATCGCTATAGGTGAAGCAAACGGTAAATCCAGTACATTTACTATAAAATAACAATCGGCTACACAAACAGATTGTGTGGGCCCCCTGTGGTTGTGGGAAGGACAGTGCAAAGAGATGGAGATATGTCCAGGATCGATCTTGTTAGCAAAAATTTGCTAGCAAATGTTTTTCGCAATTGTCGCAAAAGAAATAATTAAGAAAAAATTATGTCAGAAAATCACTAACAAATATCGCAAAAATCGCAAGAATAACAAATCTAACAAGAATCAAGACTTAGAAAAAAAAGACGCCAAAGAAGGGCCCCGAAATGTCCGCAAATATCGCAAAAATCGCAAATATAACAAGGATTTTTCTTCCTAGCTACAAACACCCATGACAAATATCGCAAAAATCGCAAACATAACAAATCTAACAAGAGACAAGACTTAGAAAAAGAAGAAGCCAAGGAGGGCCCCGAAATGTCCGCAAATATCGCAAAAATCGCAAATATAACAAGGATTTTTCTTGCCAGCTAAACACACCCATGACAAATATCGCAAAAATCGCAGAAATAACAAATGTAACAAAATTGCTGACTTAGAAAGTAAAGAACCAAAGAGGGGCCCCGAAATGTCCGCAAATATCGCAAAAATCGCAAATATAACAAGGATTTTTCTTGCTAGCTACAAACGCCCATGACCGAATATCGCAAAAATAACAAATCTAACAAGAATCAAGACTTAGAAAAAGAAGAAGCCAAGAAGGGCCCCGAAATGTCCGCAAATATCGCAAAAATCGCAAATATAACAAGGATTTTTCTTGCTAGGTAAAAACACCCATGACAAATATCGCAAAAATCGCAAAAGTAACAAATCTAACAAGATTCTAGACTTAGAAAAAGAAGAAGCAAGGGAAGGCCCCGAAATGTCCGCAAATATCGCAAAACTCGCAAATATAACAAGGATTTTTCTTGCTAGCTACAAACGCCCATGACAAATATCGCAAAAATCGCAAAAATAACAAATGTAACAAAATTCCTGACTTAGAAAGCAAAGAAGCCAAGAGGGGCCCCGAAATCTCCGCAAATATCGCAAAAATCGCAAATATAACAAGGATTTTTCTTGCTAGCTACAAACACCCATAACAAATATCGCAAAAATCGCAAAAATAACAAATCTGACAAGAATCAAGACTTAGAAAAAGAAGAAGCCAAGGAGGGCCCCGAAATGTCCGCAAATATCGCAAAAATCGCAAATATAACAAGGATTTTTCTTGCTAGCTACAAACACCCATAACAAATATCGCAAAAATCGCAAAAATAACAAATCTGACAAGAATCAAGACTTAGAAAAAGAAGAAGCCAAGGAGGGCCCCGAAATGTCCGCAAATATCGCAAAAATCGCAAATATAACAAGGATTTTTCTTGCTAGCTACAAACGCCCATGACCGAATATCGCAAAAATAACAAATCTAACAAGAATCAAGACTTAGAAAAAGAAGAAGCCAAGAAGGGCCCCGAAATGTCCGCAAATATCGCAAAAATCGCAAATATAACAAGGATTTTTATTGCTAGCTAAAAACACCCATGACAAATATCGCAAAAATCGCAAAAGTAACAAATCTAACAAGATTCTAGACTTAGAAAAAGAAGAAGCAAGGGAAGGCCCCGAAATGTCCGCAAATATCGCAAAAATCGCAAATATAACAAGGATTTTTCTTGCTAGCTACAAACGCCCATGACAAATATCGCAAAAATCGCAAAAGTAACAAATCTAACAAGATTCTAGACTTAGAAAAAGAAGAAGCCAAGGAAGGCCCCGAAATGTCCGCAAATATCGCAAAAATCGCAAATATAACAAGGATTTTTCTTGCTAGCTACAAACGCCCATGACCGAATATCGCAAAAATCGCAAAAATAACAAATCTAACAAGAATCAAGACTTAGAAAAAGAAGAAGCCAAGGAGGGCCCCGAAATGTCCGCAAATATCGCAAAAATCGCAAATATAACAAGGATTTTTCTTGCTAGCTAAAAACACCCATGACAAATATCGCAGAAATCGCAAAAGTAACAAATCTAACAAGATTCTAAACTTAGAAAAAGAAGAAGCCAAGGAAGGCCCCGAAATGTCCGCAAATATCGCAAAAATCGCAAATATAACAAGGATTTTTCTTGCTAGCTAAAAACACCCATGACAAATATCGCAAAAATCGCAGAAATAACAAATGTAACAAAATTGCTGACTTAGAAAGCAAAGAAGCCAAGAGGGGCCCCGAAATGTCCGCAAATATCGAAAAACTCGCAAATATAACAAGGATTTTTCTTGCTAGCTACAAACGCCCATGACCGAATATCGCAAAAATCGCAAAAATAACAAATCTAACAAGAATCAAGACTTAGAAAAAGAAGAAGCCAAGGAGGGCCCCGAAATGTCCGCAAATATCGCAAAAATCGCAAATATAACAAGGATTTTTCTTGCTAGCTAAAAACACCCATGACAAATATCGCAAAAATCGCAAAAGTAACATATCTAACAAGATTCTAGACTTAGAAAAAGAAGAAGCCAAGAAGGGCCCCGAAATGTCCGCAAATATCGCAAAAATCGCAAATATAACAAGGATTTTTCTTGCTAGGTAAAAACACCCATGACAAATATCGCAAATATCGCAAAAGTAACAAATCTAACAAGATTCTAGACTTAGAAAAAGAAGAAGCCAAGGAAGGCCCCGAAATGTCCGCAAATATCGCAAAAATCGCAAATATAACAAGGATTTTTCTTGCTAGCTAATTCCTGACTTAGAAAGAAAAGAAGCCAAGAGGGGCCCCGAAATGTCCGCAAATATCGGAAATATAACAAGGATTTTTCTAGATGGCTTAAAACACCCGTGACAAATATCGCAAAAATCGCAAATTCAAAGGGAACGGAGGGAGGGGAACGGTGGATTAGTGTCAGGGTTTCGTTTCAAACACCGATAGTAAGGTCTTTATTGGGGTTGTCACGGTATATCTAACAGCAGTGGCGAGTACCCTTAGTTACCCCGGTTCAATAAAATTTACCCATGGAGATTTGTGATAAAGCAATGACCAAGTATTTGAATTTTATGGTAATTCTTTATTACTAATTACCGACTCAATTTAAAATATAAGGTGGGAAATTTTGTGTTTACGCATTTTCTAACAGGAACTATGAATGTTAGGCCTGTATGAATGTATAACAAGAGTGTTTGATCACATTAATTACAGGCATGATTAGTTTGAAATATGCATAAGGTAAAATATTCCATGCTTAACTGGGATATATCTTAAAATGGCTAAATTTAGTTGCATGACTTCTTATTTGTTCTGGGAGAAGAAAAGATCCACGATAATCGAATAAATTGTTGTGTACGTACAAATTAATCCCTTAGAAAGGTATGGCTTATCTTCCACACTGATTTTCATACATCTCTTTAAGAATAGTTGAACTTAGCTTAAGATCAAAGCATAACCCTTTGGTAATCAATTTAGTAACTCCGATAATCTTACTATTAATGATATGCTGTTGTTGTTGGCAGGAAATAGTTTGTGACCAGGAAGGAAATATTTGTGATTTGTAATATTTGGGACCTTAAGGGTTGCTTCATTCCAAATTATACTAAATTCCATTCAATTGGTAATGTTAATACTTTGTTTAACCCGTTCACTGCCAGAGTACCTGACGGAGTTTTGTAATGTGACTCTAACTTTTGAGTCTGTGGACGAAATCCTGTGATGTGACCATTCATGAAACGTCTCTGCCTGTACTTACACATGGTGCTATTTTTTGGTGCTATTCTTTCCCCCAATGTGCTCTTCTTGATATTTTGAACGATGGTTGCGGTGGGTTCTTGGGCATGAAAGTTCTGCTACCACCCCCTTTTATTGCTTAAAATTTGCCCCCTTCTGTGCGCGGCACTCCTTTTTATGCGTTATAGCTGTATGTTGATGGAAGAACGAAGCATACACAGATTGATATGACAGTATTTTGCTACTGTCAGTAATTTCGGGGTCCTTCTTGCCTTCCTTTTTTTTCTAAGTCTGGAATTTTATTACATTTGTTATTTTTGCGATATTTGTCACGGGTGTGTGTTAAGCTAGCGGGAAAAATCCTTGTTACTTTTGCGATTTTTGCGATATTTGCGGACATTTCAGGGCCCTTCTTGGCTTCTTCTGTTTCCAAGTCTTGATTCTTGTTAGATTTGTTATTTTTGCGATATTTGTCACGGGTGTTTTTACCTAGCAAAAAAAAAAAATCCTTGTTACTTTTGCGATTTTTGCGATATTTGCGGACATTTCGGGGCCCTTCATGGGTGTTTTTAGGGAACATGAAAAATCCTTGTTACTTTTGCGATTTTTGCGATATTTGCGGACATTTCGGGGTCCTTCTTGGCTTCTTCTGTTTCCAAAAAAAAATCCTTGTTACTTTTGCGATTTTTGCGATATTTGCGGACATTTCGGGGCCCTTCATGGGTGTTTTTAGGGAACATGAAAAATCCTTGTTACTTTTGCGATTTTTGCGATATTTGCGGACATTTCGGGGTCCTTCTTGGCTTCTTCTGTTTCCAAGTCTTGATTCTTGTTAGATTTGTTATTTTTGCGATATTTGTCACGGGTGTTTTTGGCACATTTCGGGGCCCTTCTTGGGTGTTTTTAGGTAACATGAAAAATCCTTGTTACTTTTGCGATTTTTGCGATATTTGCGGACATTACAGGGCCCTTCTTGGCTTCTTCTGTTTCCAAGTCTTGATTTCTTGTTAGATTTGTTATTTTTGCGACTTTTGCGATGTTTGTCACCGGTGTTTTCACCTAGCAAGAAAGATCCTTGTTACTTTTGCGATATTTGCGGACATTTCGGGGTCCTTCTTGGCTTCTTTTTTTTCTTAGTCTTGATTTTTGTTAGATTTGTTATTTTTGCGATTTTTGCGATATTTGTAAGTCATTTTCTGACATAATATTTTCTCAATTATTTCTTTTGCGACAATTGCGAAAGCAATTTGCTAGCAAATTTTTGCTAACAAGATCGATCCTGGACATAAGTGAAGAGATGTGGGCAGTAAAACAGCGAGGGCTGAAGGGGGGGGGGGGGGGTAGGGGGTACTAACTGAACGCCTGGAACAGGCTATCTACTTATCAACCTCCTTCTCAGGGTCGCCCCCAACTCGTCCTCCGGAGGACGCGTAGAAGGGGACCCTGGGAACGAGATAACTACTTCTTCTTTCTGTTCAGTAAATCCATCCATTAGAGTTGATACGGTTTCAAGCTTAATATATAAAAAAAAAAAACATCATAACCAGTCCGGGTTGTTATTTTTTCCACGTCAATAAACAGAACTTTGAGCTTTGAGTAGTAGTTCTGGTTGGGGACAAAAACACCTTCGTGTGCATTAAAGAAAAGCTTAAACGCTACGGGTTTAAAACAAGTACATTCATTTCATGATTTTTTTTGTGCTTACAGCTGTTTGGGATAACACGCGACCTGCGTCATCAAACACGTTTCAGAATGTGGAGTTTTTCTTTGACGTCAATCAAACCGTTATCATAGCATTAACCTGAGATCAGGCTCTATTGTCGTTTCGCTTTGTAAATAACATTCCGGCGGGCATGGCGAAACGAAAAGAGAATTTTGGCGGTAGCCGTTAGAGAGAATGTATGAGAACCGCTTAAATGGGGCCTGATCTCAGGTTACCATAGCATCCAGTTCTTGCTTATCAAATCAGGGGCGGATCTAGGGGGAGGGTGCAGGGGGTGCGCATCCTTCCCTGAGATGACCTGCGGTTTTCTAATACAACTGGTATTCTGCAAAAAGGAAAAAACTATGTGGTTTATGGGTGTTGAAGTAGAGCAAGAGACGAGTGCACCCCCTCCTAAAAAAAATCCTGGATCCGCCCCTGCAAATAAAGGCGGAAATAACGAGCAGAAGCGGCAAAATTAAATGTTGGCGGGAACATGCCGATTCATTTTCACCCTCCCATATCCGTGTTTCTTGCGGATTTGGGAGCTCTGTAGGAACAATTTCACCTTGGGAATCTAAACTTGTCACGTTTCAGTAAGAAGGTAAAAAAACTTGAGAGCTAAAACGTGAAAAGATTACATCACACAACAGAACATCAAAGTACAAATCCTCCCGATCGACAAGGCCCGGAGCGGGAAAACTTACCGCGCTTTTCCAAAAACACGCGAACTCTGCTGAAGTTTAAAAGCAACGAACACACACAAAACTGCTCAAAATCAACCAATCACAAATCACAAATCACAACCATGATCTTTTGAAACCCGTTGAAGTAAACCTCTGTTTCCTAAGACGTCCGCTATGGTTAAGGTGCAGAAAGCACCGAGCCGCTAGATTTTGATTGACGTCGCAAAAAAAAAATCCAAAGACGTTTTTGACATCGCAGGTCGCGTGTTATCCCAAACAGCTGTAAGAAAAAAAGATAGGATATTGTGCTCACTAAAACTAGAATGATCTTTGGAACGGGAGGGTGGACAATTCTCAGTTACAGGTACCTTGAACTTATGCCAAAGGCAGTCATGAAGGCGTCCTTCATCCCATACATGAACTTAAAGGGATTGGTTCTTCGTACCACGAAGAAAATGAGAGGCAAAATGATAAACGCATGGATAATCAAGCCAACCATTACTGTCACAATGAACAAGGCAAGCCTGCTCATTTCACCACCGATATCTTCCATGCTGGCAACTCGCTGTGCTATGAGACTGCACACACCTAATGGAGCATACCTAACAAAAAACGGAGAATAAGATGGCTGATGTGAGATAAATGATCATTCTTAATCTCTTCAAAAAATGTCACTTAATGAACGCAAAAGTCGGAATTTTTGTACCCCACTACAATAACAAATATTGTGAAGTACGTAAATGAGAATTTCTGACATATAAAATATTGAATAAGCACGTATTGGCGAAAATGCAGTAAACCTTTGCTTCATCAGTCTTTCACGACAAAAAGAAACACTAGGGAAAAAATTGGGTATAATAAAAGCTGTATTAACCCTGCATTAAGCAGCTGCAGACACCCGGTATTTGGTAGAAACAAAAGTAGCTACAGACACCCAGTATTTGGTGGAAACAAAAGTTAGACCCCACTTCATTATATCGAGGGTTAGCGTCAGCCCCCTGTCCCAGCTATCCTGGACCAGCCAACTTTTCATACATTTCCTAACAAAACGTAGAGAACTGTTTACGTAAGCAGTGGCGGATCCAAACCCTCAGATAAGGGGGGGGGGCGGTCATCCAGATCCTGAGATAAGGGGGGGCCCAGTCTCCAAAAAAATTTTTTTTAGCCTTTTGGGCCTCAGTTTGGTCCAAAAATAAGGGGGGGCGGGCCCCTCTCCTAGATCTGCCACTGGTAAGAAACAAAAAGTTGCTTCAGCTAGAGGGATGATCTAGCTGGGTCACCTCTTTGGGATGGTAGGGTCACCCTCCAGGCCATTCCAACTTTTCTCCATATTAACACTTTGGCTCACCCAGCCAGGCCAACTCAGTCCATCATAGGGGTCAAACTTTTTTCTCATATAGACGCTTACTCAGGTTGACTCAGCTGGGAAGGTACCTGACCCTTCTATCTGGGTCAGTTTTCCCCATATTAATGGAGCCTACGTGAATCTAAAACTTGTCTTAAGTTCAAGTTTATTAAAAACACTTTTGATACATGCCATAACTGATCCTTGCCCGCACAGTGGCCTACAGCTAATCCAGGCGGGAAGGAAAAGTAAAAAAGGTACAATAATAGGGTTGAATCATTCCCACATCTTTTTGTAAACGGAGCCAGTAAATACATTGTATTTAAATAAACCTTTCACTCGCACATGTGAACAAAGTCAAAAGTTCACTAAATTTCCAAATTTCATTTTGTCTTAAACAAATAGTACTATTTAAAAGTACTGCCACAAAGGTTCAATTTGAATGATTACACCAAACTTTCAAGCGTCCATCATTTTCTCTAGCAGTAAATGGAAGAAAGACATTAGTATGTGTTAGATAGGTACATGTATATGCTAAGATTTCAAGTCCAAGGGTGACTAAAGTCTACTGCCTCCTAAGAACACATTTATAATCAGGAGAAAAAGTAGTGAGAAATTTTCCTCTAAGCAAAAATGCTTTGATCTTATATCATATTCAGCTCATAATTTATCTTTTAAGAAATGTGTGGACATCTTTCTGGAGAATTTAAATGAGGATATCAGGGCTTGATGGGCTCATCAGGACTAATATCCACATACAAATTCTCCATAATGGTCTCCATACATTTTCATAAAGAATGGGTTGAGAGAATTTAATCAAAGCACTTTAAATTCAGTGATTATTTCATTAATTCTCATAACCTCTTCTCTTGATTATGTAATGATCTTTTAAGGAGAAAATTGATGTTGGTCACTCAGAATTTAGGGTTACATAATGTAATTAAAACTAAACAGATTCAATTGCATCTGTGCCACCTACCACATGATAAGTGTTACTAAAATCATAACAGCATCATTGAGTGCAGAAAAGAAGGATGTCAGAGGTTTGGCTTTGGGTCCCATTCTTCCCAGTATAATTCCAAAAACGATCGAAAACACAGCCAAGCCAAGAATATTCATTCCTCCAGTGGGGTTAGTCCCAACTCCGACAGGTATTGTGTCTGAGCTGGGGTATTCCTCCCGCGATATAGTTGTGATGTTGACTGTGGCATTGATAACTATGGTTTTGATGATCTCTTCATCGTCTCCAATTTTTACTGGGGAGTTGCCTGTTACATTGTACACTTCGTATTTTCCAGGATCAGATCTATACTGTGTTCTTTTCTGCAGGGAAGATAAAAAACAGAGGAAACTAGTCAGACTTTCTCAACTTTCTCTTTTGTAAAGAATAAACCTTTGCCATAACAAGTCCGGTGATACCTTCAGTACCCTCTCAGTCCACTGGAGAACACTGTCATAAAGTCTTTGATTGTTTTTCAGGCGTCATCTCTTTTCAGCTTGTTTTTAATTCTTTTCTTATTTTATTTTTGTTTTTATCTTTCTTTTTTTGCTTACATTTACAAATTAAGATCTCCCTGTGCACCTCATGCCATTCACACACTTGCCACTTACCCAAAACGACCATCACACCCAATATTTCTTTCAGGGAATTGTAAAACAAAATTCTTGTCATGTAAAAATCACTGTTCTGGAAGTAATCTAAATGAGTGTTTTGGATGAAATGAAAGTGTGCAGGATTTTTAATGTAACTGTGACTAAGTGGAATAACTTACTCAAGCTAAATCTCAAAGTTTCTGATTTACAAAAGTAATATTGAACCTACTGTACATCTTGCAACCCTGTTGGAGGCCGATCAGAGTCTGAATCACTCCCGAGACAGAGGTACAGTGATAACAGGACTTTACATAATTTACATGTTGTTAACTAGTTCAAGTTGTGATATTAGCACTTAAAATTAATGGCAATTTTTGTTTAGCTGCATGACCAGCATCATTGAAAGCTTCACAATATTATTGTCATCACCTGACATGCACATGTAGCTGCATTACTTTAGTACTTATGCAATATTGCACACAGCTCATCCTTTTTTATCATTACTGCAAATATAGCAATCCAGGTTACTCTTCTCGATGAAGAAGAAATTAAGAATTAAGTTCCTTTCAAACAGTGAAAACATTTTACTGAACATCAACTACCAAAATATACCGCAGTCATGAATTATAACAAACTAAATGCAAAGATTTTTATTTAGTTCCTGTTAATAAGTTCCTGAAGATATGAATAATATTGTAAACACGTTATAATGGACATCCAAAAACATCAAACTTAATCTTACAGTGTACATACATGTAACAAAAAACGTTCAAATCTACAATTATATTAAAATTGACAATTTCCTTTCTTTTAAAAAATAATGCAGTCTGAAATCTAGAAAAAGAATTTATTTCCATCAGCTGTTTAATTTAACTGTTTCTAAAGCCAAACAAATAAATGAAAGAATTCACCAAAAAAAAACACAAATTTGTTTGCAAAAAAAGCTAGAGAAACAATGTGTGCATGATCCTCTCTGAAGTTGAAAACATACCACATCAAGAAAGTAATAACAAGAAATAAAAACCACACTGTAATTCTTCCATAACAAGAAAAAAAAATTTCAGTGCAAAATAATTTTGTTGTTCAGTTTAAAAATGTTCAGTAAAATTATTTTCCTTCAGTTTGAAAGGCACCTGATTCTTCACACACAACCAACCAACCTGACGAAAGGTCGCCTCAACAAGGTTGCTCGGAAAACAGCTCCTGGAAATATTTAACTATCAGTGTATGACAGGATACATGTATAAAGCAATCACTTACAAAATATGTAAAGAAATACAAAATAGGGTAACCCTGATATCAATAACACCATGTATGGTCTGTCGTTTTTACAAAAAACAGGAGTTTCTTAAACAATAAAGTCTGTCATTATCATTGTCATTAAAATTATAGATCAGATTGCAAAAATTGGAATGTCAGCTGATCTGATCTAAGATAACACATTAATTATCTTACAGGTCAAAATTGACAGCACTGTGTTATATATATTTTAGGTGAAGTAAATCAGAATTGTTGTTGTTGTTAACTTACAAGTTACAAATAAATTTTGTTGAATAAACTGTGTTGAAATTAATGAATTCAGATTGAAATTTTTTAACCTAGGTTGATTCTCAATTTCCATTGTGTCTTAGCCCTAATTCAAAGGTAATTGAGAACCAACCGTGGTTAAAAAATTTAACCTGGATTAAATTTTGAACTGTATACATGCACTTGCAGTGTAGAACAAGGAAAGGACTTAAAGGGAAGGGAAGGACACAATCAAGAGGGAGAGTGAGAACAGACATATGATTTTTGGCTAGCATTTAAGTGGGCAATAGGGAGCAAGTTCAAAACATTTTGCAAATCTGTGTAAGACATTTTGCAGAAGAAATTGTGCAAAAGGAGTTGCTGGGAAATGCAGGGCAGGTAAGGACAAGGAAACAGGAATATAAAATTTCAGGATAAGGAGTAACCATGGGTACCTCCTTTCCCATTGTAGCCCGTGAACAGGCTCCCAGGTGGAGCCAGGTGAAAATAAAGTCGATGAGCAAAGCAAGCTGAGTGTGGCCTGAGGGAGAAAAAACAGCAGAGAAGCCTGAAGCCTTTGTTTTGATGCCGCCCCAACCATACCAGATTCTGGTATCATGATTTGATTGGTTAGATCACTGACTGTCATGCAATGCTCAATGCCCCCAGGCCCCGCCTGAGCGCCTGCAAAGGAGACAACAAAGCTACCAGATCATGGCAATTTCTGAAAAAGGGGTACAATTTAAGGCCTCTATTATCCCTGTTCAGGTATTTTCCCCTCCCTCCTTATGAGAGCAGGGTCCGAAATTAACTTTTTAATACGAGCGCCAACTGACGATCAAGTATAAATTTTTGGTCGCCAGAGGGCAAATTGTGGTCGCCAAAAATTCCCCCTCCCTTTTTTTCAAATAAAAGTTTAAACACGAATAAAAAATGCATGGTATGGACGTTTTTGTGCTTAAAAATTGCAATACTTCCGCTTCCGATACCAGAAAGAAACCGTACGTGTACAAGTGAAGTCTCATTTTTTCAACAAATTACTTTTTGGAGATATACATGTAAAGCCATCTGATCTAGAACGTAGGAACAGAAAGCTGTCTGCCTATGACTGCACCGGATCATATCAAAACTACTTTCTTCCGATAACTACCACGAAACAATCCACAAAACAACCACGAAACATAGCCGCCATGTTGCTCGTACCAGGCCTCATTTTTTTGTGCCACATTACTCGTAATGGTGGCTTGGAAACGTTCAACTCGTATTGATCGTAGCTGTTGCGGAGGTATTATTACAGGAAGCTTTGTTTCACTTTTAATTAAAAAATATCAGCAGGACAAAAAGTAAGACACCTTTTGGCAAATAGCTTTGAGGTTTCAATTCTCCGAACGTTTAAGTCCACAATAACAACCAGCTTTACAAGTCGCTAGCTGGCGACCAGCTAATGAAATTCTGGTCGCCAGGACTAAATTTTTAGTCACATTGGCGACCAGGAAGGCGCAATTTCGGACCCTGGAGAGGTTTGCTTATCTCATTTTCTTAGGTCCACCTACGGTGGCCCACAACTGTCATGGCAAAACCAAAAACCTCACAGCAAAAACAAAATACCCACGGCAAAACCGAAAACCTCATGACAAAAACAAAATACCTCACGGCAAAACCAAAAACCTCACGGCAAAAACAAAATACCTCACGGCAAAACCGAAACCTCACAGCAAAAACAAAAACCTCACGGCAAAAACAAAATACCTCACAACAACAACACCCTCACGGCAAAACCAAAGACCTCACAGCAAAACCAAATACTTCACACCAAAAACCAAATACCTCACGGCAAAAGCAAATACCCACGGCAAAACCAAAGCTATTTTGTTTTTGCTGTGAAGTATTTGGTTTTGCCGTGAGGTTTTTGGTTTTGCCGTGAGGTATTTTGTTTTTGCCATGAGGTTTTTGGTTTTGCCGTGAGGTTTTTGGTTTTGCCCTGACAGTTGTGGGCCACCATATCCACCAATCTATATGTTACCAAATCTTTGAGTGGAAATGAAATTTTAAAAAGCACATCACATACGAATCGTCTCCATTCCCCATCAAATAGCTTTCATTACTTTTAGGAAACCCTGGTTCTAGAGAAAGAAAAATTGTCTGAAATAATTCACTCATAAATTGGCAAATTCCATAGGCCACACCCACTCAGTCACATGGCCATCTACGGAGGGAGAGAGAATTTCAACCCAAAACCCAACTGTTAAATTACGAGATGTCGATAAATATGCTTTGAAGACTGATGGACAACATTTCACAGCGCTGAAGTCTGATAATCTCTTCTGAGAAACAATGGACAATAATAACATGAAATGAACAGTTTTTTGGCACCTGTTTAAGAACTTATTTTGTCTTCGAGGTTATATTTAATAAGTTGTTGCACACAATTTAACTTGTTGGTCTTCAGTTTCCTAGCTGACTAAATTACATTTGAATTTCAGCTACAGAATTCAATTCGCTCCTTTGAAAATCATTTTGTAAACCTCTAACTTGTGGTTGAGTGTCTTGTAACGCTCCACACCTGTTCCTATGTTCCTCTTTTTATTCTAACGAGCATAATTTTGCTGCTGTTTCGATGGGTATATGATCAAAATCGTTTGTTTATATATCTGTGCAAAACGCCTAACAACCGCGTTGAAATCTTGACCATCAATCCGATATATAAAACTTGGTGGGGATTGCGTGCCATGTGTATCTAAAGGTGTGATTGCGGAGGCGTGACCACCGTCGGCAATTGATCAGTATCTCCATGTGATTTATAGTATTTTCCCAAATTTTAGTAAACAAACAATGAATAATTATGCTTGAACCTTACCTGATCAAGTCTAAAAAGGAGTCCAAGTTTCGGTACGGTCTTGGCTTTGCAGCTGTACCAGTAGGATCATCTTTTCTGCCAGGTCTTATCGATGAAACTAGCACCATGCCCAAGATGGCGGCTGAAAGCGTGGTGGTCAGGTAAAACAACAGTGCACGCCGACCGATCTTTCCCGTTGATCTTGCGTCAAGATGAGATACAGCGGTGATGAGACTGGCAACAATGAGAGGAAGAATAATAACTTGCAGCATATTCATAAGTAACTCGCCTGGAAATCCGATAAGCATCGTGGTCGTAGCCTTCTTTTCTGGAACGGTTATGTCCTGAACTGGTTTGTTTACGAGAGCCCCGATCAGGAAGCCGACGGCAGCGCCGACAGCTAGAAGCACCATGAGCAAGTTTCGGCTGATCACACCCATAAATGACGAACAGCACCTGCTGCAAGCATTGTTGCTGCTGCGAAAACGTCCGCCAAATTTGCTCGCCATCACGTTCACTCCGTTTTGAGCGTCGCTGCGGATTGAATGAATGTTAATTTCAGCTGGTAATTTACATGCCGAGTAACACGTGAGTGATTTCCGAGACAAAGCCACAAAAATACCATTATGTAAATAACGTAGTAAGCGATCGGATGTGCATCTACGTTCTAACAGGTTGCCGTTCGATATTATATCATGGTTTCTTGTTCAAAGTCCGTTGCTGCTGTGGCCCCGCGCTGGAATACTGAATACTGAAGAACTGGACTGGACCAGAGTACATATTGAAACTGCATTTGTGATTCAACAGGACTCCCAAGCCCATTGTTGTTGGGAATCATTAAATTATAAGGGGTTCTAGCAATCACTAGTTTATAGGAGTCAAAGAGTAATGGAAAGGCAGCAGAATTCCTTACACGTCTTCTTGTGTTATCCTTTTTTCATCCGGGCATTTGAGACCGTTTCACAGCGATTCTAGCGAGTTTAGTTGAAATAATTTATGTAGAGCCATAAATATTTGGTTCAGATTAACCCTAAGGGGAAAACGGCACAACTAAAACTGACGCGGTCTCAAATGCCAGCAACACCCAATGAAGTCAATGAATGACACATGAAGACGACGTAAGGAATTCTTCTTCTTTTTTACCTGTTGAGTCGCGCAACAGCGATTGCTATAGCATCCCTATACAAACCCGCAACTACAGTTTACACTCATGTGCCTGGGCTATCTGTGGCAACTCGGTGAAAGAAGAAAAGAACAACTACCCCACCCCTCCCTCCCCTTTATCCCTTCCCACCCTAGCCTTTTCAACGCCTGTCACACAGGCTGAGAACAGCAAGCGTGAATTAAAGTTAATTTCTTGTACTGTATGTAGCGTTCATTTTTCTACGTGATCTCTTAGCTTCGAAAGACAGCAGAAGCTCTCGAAGAAGCAGACGTTAAATAATGCAAGGTCATGATGCTGCATCTGACAGGTTCGTCAGTATTGCGATATTGGCAAGTCTAAAGTTTCCTTTTTCTCTTAGTACACGTGAAAGTAATATAGCTTACTAATTCAAATGGTGATTTCTGAAACACACGCGTGTGTACAAAATGCTCTTATGTGCGGCTCCTTTGGCACCCACTCTCGAGCTCCAAGACATGATTTAGCCTGTTATCAGCTCTACTGATGTCTTGATTTGCGTGATGGGCAGAAAGCCAATCAAACTGGCAGAAGAGCCACATATACCGGCCTCATTCCTCCAGTCTAACCAATAAAATTAACCTTTCACCAAGATGTTTTGTCATTCTATCTTTAGAATCTGTGGACGAAATCCTGTGGTATTAACAATTAAATGAAACCTCTCTTTTGTCAGACTTTTTCCACAGTGCTATACTGATGTAGCAAGACAGAATGTATGTAGTTTTTAGAACTATACAAGTCTTACGATTTTTTTGTACTACATTTTCACATAAAGGTGACTTGGCTGAGGAGGACAAGAGAGGAATAGCTGATTAAACAGCATTGGATGTGATACCAAGTGAATCAGCCACATTTTTACATAGGACTCATGTGGACTGCCTCCTACCCACACGTCTTTCCGGCTCTCGATGAATATTTGTCCTTGCGTTTAATCACCAGTCACTCGTGTGTCACTCGTGTGTCACTCGCGTTTCGTGCTTGCCTCTGTACGAAAAATGAAGCGCCTGAGCGAGGCAGGCCGAGGGACATGAAAAGTAACCGGGCAACAGTAGGATATAATATACCATGTAAGAATATGGTTCACCAACAAGGAATCGATCCACGGTACGATTATAGCATACTTAGACAGACTGTGACTCACTAGGGCCATTTATACGAGAAAAAATAAGACGTGTCTTAAATAAGACGCGAACTGTACCATTTATACGAGCATGTCTTATCTAAGACGAGAACAGCTCGTATATATGGTTCGCGTCTTATTTCTGTTCTTGACTCGTTTTCATGTGAATGTTGCCCCAAGCAACGGCAATCCAACGTGGCGCGCCAAAATTAACGCATGCGTACTATGCGTTCGCGTCTTATGTAAGACGCGAAGGTCATTTTTACGAAGTTTTTCTCGCCTTAGCTAAGACGCGTCTTATCTAAGAACAGGTGTTAAGGGCTGTTCTAAAATAAGACGCGTCTTAGCTAAGCTGCGTCTTATTTTAGACGAAATGTGCCGTTTATACGGAAAGTTCGCGTCTTATTTAAGACGCGTCCTATGTAAGAGGCGTCTTATTTTTCCTCGTACAAATGGCCCGTATCGGGCTCCGGTTCCTCGCTGGTGAACGACATCTTCACGTGGTATGTTTCTTGCTTCTGCTGTTCGTTTACCGAATAGAGAGGACCCTGGGAATGAGTTTGACATGGGAGCACCAAATTGGCATCTGAAACATGCTGAAACAGTCTTATGAAAACAAGCGTGGGCTGTGTTGATTCAAGAACGTTAAAACATCTTGAATGATGATCAAAATAGACAAATAACAAAGTTGTCGCTGAAGGTCCCTCATTTACATGTTGTTTCATGACATGTATTAAGCTTCGTGTTCAGAGGTTAACTTCAAATTCTCTTCCTCACGAACATAGACCGACTAGACCTGCGATAGACTTCAACGTTTTCACCTTTTCCCGAGATTACTGCTATTTTCGTCAAAGATACTGTCACGGCAATCTTTTCTCTCTAACATCGCGCTCTAGATCTTAAGCGCCTCTATCATACAGTTATCTTCGAAACTGAGAGGCGGAAACACAGAGATAATCCTTATTTCAAACTCGCCAGTAGGTTACCGATTGTAGTGGAAAACACTTAAGATAACGCAGAAAGCAGATAAGTTTCTACACAGCATTGCCATTACTTCTCGAAATTCTAATCAATTTTGATAAAAAGATCTAAAAAGAGACTCAGGCTAACCACCTTAAAAGCAACTTAAGCTCAATTTGACTTCATAAGTCTACCTACTTCGTTAAAGCGTTGTATCCAAAGCAATTTAGGGCCGTTGCCATCCAGCCAGCCCGGCATAAATTAGGGTTGGCCGAATTGTCTTTTTGACTGAATTAAGTACTTGAAATGTCAGTCGTAATCACATTATTAATAAAGTAGATCTAGATACAATTACACAAAGCAAACCTTGTTAGTTCAAGTGAGGAGCTCATTGCAGCTTTGTATCGACAAAATTTCGTCTTGAAAACGGGCTTTTATCTTCTGCAAAGTTTTGGCACAGGACAAGTTTGGTTATAAACAGTGCAGTGTTAATGACCTCTAATGTCAATCTACTGTAACATGACATTTTAAATCCATTATAAAAGCAGCCAATTGCAACGAAGGAATGTTCTTGTTATCACAAAGAATGTTTAAAGAAAGTTATCCTTTGGGACCTATCTATCAGCGACAACCAAAATCTTGAGATCGAGTTTCGGTTAGTCTTTGAGCTTCTTTGAAATTCAATCATTTCAGACCAGAGGACAGAAATGAATGATGGCCACAGTGTTGTCACAGACTTTACCAAAACCCGGCGGACGGTAAGCAAAAAAGCCGTCCTTAATTCTGGCGTGAATTATTTGAACAAGAGTAATCCACGCCAAGTCACTTAGTGTCCTGGGCGCAACGAACTGTACAAAGTCAAACCCCATTAATAGGTGGTTTTTCACGTTACGTCATCGCCGCCGTGCTGGTGGACGGTAAACAAAAGATCGCTCATTAGCTCGTTTTGTTTGTCCACCAGCATTTGTTCATTTCACCATTGTTACTTGTGTCTCCCGAGATTGCATGAAAACCACCTATACTGCCACTAAAGAGTGCCACAGAAAGTGTCCGTATTATCCGGATGTCCGTATTAAGTGGGTTGAATTCAGAGATAATGTAAGGAAGGGCTTTCCTTGGCCCTAGGGACAAGGCAAACTACCCGAAATAACGAGGGGTACGTATTAAGCGGGTGTCCGTAGAGCGGGGCTCGACAGTACCTTGTCCGAGGTCGTTCGCGATCCCTTCACTTTCCTCGGCTAGAGGGAGGGAAGCGAAGAGACCGCGAACGACCTCGGATGTCTGAGAATCGAGAATCAGGCTAATGGACAAGTAGCCTGTTTCAGGCTCCAAGACGGTGGGAAAAGGTCTGGGGAGAGCGGGTCGAGAAAAACGCGAAAAACGCGTGGGGCTGGGGAGAGACAGAGCAGTGGAGATTCCGGAAAACCTCTTCCTGGTATACCCGATGAATTGACAGTTTACGTCAACACTACATTGTCAATCATTGGATTAAGGCACACAGAGTCTAGCAAACATGAACATGTCGAGCATGAGTAACCCTTGAAATTTTGACATTTGCTTTACAGAAAGTGGGCTGGGTGGACAGATTGAGGTATTTAAAAAGACGCTTAAAGGTTCCTCCCCTTCTCTCCCGCCATTTTTCGCACGTTCTCTGTTTCACTGCTCGCTCTGTTTTTTCGCTCGTCTGCACTGACCGAGAGCCTGACTCAGCCTAGTGCTAGTGGGCAGGCTCCCCGATCGGACTGTCGTGAGGGACGTCCCACGGGAGCCTCTACACTTCTTAGTTCTCGCCCTTTCTAGACTGCAAAACAGTCGGTTTTTTCTCTCAAAATCGGTTAAGCGTAGCTTAAGAGCCTCACACGCTCGAAGCGCGCGAGCCTCGCTCCAGATTCTTTTGTTTGACTACTCGCGCGTGACTTGAATACGCAAATATACGGAGTGGTTGGAGTCTAAGGGCTTTCTAGCTTTCTAAAATATTCCCTTCACCCTATAAACCATAAAGGGTCTGTTCAAAGGCTAAAACTAAAAATATTTACAGCTATGACGACATCCAAATCGTGCTGTTTTAACCCTTTCATACGCAATCGTACGAATTCGTACGATCGGGAGGGGTCTGCAGAAAAATGGTCAGCGTGCATTTGCTTGAGTCTTTGCATGACTTTGCTCCATGTAAAAGCTTTTATTACTTTTTTGGTATTTAATAATTCACTACTCTTGTGTAAGTTATGTCTGCTCAATAACGTATTTTACAATTCGGTAACCTGCATTACAGGCGCTTTATGAGGCAAGCAAGGCGAACGCGGCATTTTTTCGCCAAGCGCGAGTCGAGGGGAGGAAAAAAAACAAATTAATTTTTTCTCCAGCCCTCGCCTCGCCATTCGGGCTCATCTCGCGCGAGGCGCGCAATGCCGCGTTTGCCTCATTTGGTTCCTAAAGCACCTGTTATGCAGGCTAACAATTCGGTGATAAGAAGGTGCAAAATATTATTTAAGATGCATCATCACATCTTTTAGGCTGCAGTTTTTTCGGCTAGACACTGGTCATCTTCAGAGGATCCTCTTCGTCGTCTGCCTCATCTTCAAGCGCGCCGCCGTTGTGTTTCAGCGGTGTTTCGTCGTTTGCATCCAGCTCAGAAAGCTTAATGTCATCACGTGACAAATGGTCCACAATTCCAGCGCCAAGAGCATCACCCATAACGTTAACACATGTACGGAAACGATCCCTAATGAAGTAATAGGGACACATGAAAAAATGCACTTTTTATGAGTTTCAATGTATTTAGCACGAAAGTACTAACTGAAGGCACAATATATTTTTACGTCTCCTACTGGAGAAGGGACCCCCATTTTACGTGGTCATCCGAGCCACACGAAGGTCGAGCCATTTGCAGCAATACCTCCATTTCTCACAGTATTTTAAGACCTTAAGTATTGGTCCGGCCCTGGGAATCGAGCCCGCGACATCCCGCTCTGGAGTCAATCGCTAATCCGATTGAGCTAATCCTGCTAGGTGAGATGAAATAACCTCCTTTTTAAAAGTAACAATACATTTTAAAAATCCACTGGGTTCGCCTACCCAAGTGACTAACTTCATTCCGAATTGATTGTGAGCTCGACAGGGGGGTAGAAAAAAAGTGAAGTCCTCTTACACCTTTACTTTTGTCCTATATTGTCCACATCCATTCGCTTTTAGCTCATTGATTTACTGGATTGTCTACGTGTCTGACTATCGGTTTGACCTTTAAATGATTTGAATTTAATTTTTCAAATAATTCATACACCTCCATCAATTTATCATTACACTTTGGCTTTTGATAAACTTCTGACTCAACTAAAACCTAAACGACTAACTACCATTTTACGACTAACAATCGTTGTACTGAATTCCACCCATCTTTCTTTGTACCCTGACGCAGGGTCATGGAGAGACGAAATGGATATTTACTTAAAAGACTCAAAGAAACCAGTGAGACGTGATTGAACGATATCTATCTAAAAAACTTACAAAAACCAGTCAACGGCCATAATGAGGCCGATGTCCACGGTAGGAAGATTCACAGCTTGGAGAACTATGATCATGGTAACCAGACCTGCTGAAGGAATACCGGCTGCACCGATGGCTGCTGCGGTAGCCGTCATTCTGAGAAAAAAAGGTTCATAACTGAAGTCAATGATGGACAGCTAGTGATAAGCGTCCGCCAAATCCAGTGCTGACGATCGAAACTGTGCTGACGATCGAAACGCAAAACTACAATCTTGGACAGAACAAAATGGAACAGGAAACCCCAAAGTTAAATATTCAGTCGCGCGAACGCCAAAACTCGCCATTTTCCCAACCTTGATTAGGGGAAGAGCGGGAAGGGGTCTAAATTTTCCATGTATTTTTTTCCGAGATTTTAGATTATGTAGCTTACATCCTATGCAAACAAACCGTCTTCCTCCTTTCAGTTGTGGCTGCGTGAAATAAGGTGATTATGTAAAAATGGGGATCTTCTGCAATGTTCCAAGACTTTTGGTCAGGACTAACTTTGACTGAGAAAAACGCTTCGATTGTCTCAGGAAGACTTAAAGCGCTAGCCTGCGTGGCAGGCTTTCGAAAGGGAAGGGGAAGGGAATTAGGGCGCGAGACAACGCGCGAGGGAGGAGGGGAACGCGTTTTCCTCCCTCCTTCCTCGCGCGCCCCTCGCGTTTCTCTCGCGCCTAAAACTCCCTTTCCCAAAACTCCCTTTCCCTTCTCTTTCAAACGCCTGCCACGCAGGCTATTAAAGCGCAGGCTAACACTTACTGGATTGGTCTCGCTTAGGGGTGTAAATTACAGATTTTGGTCTGACTAATTTATGTTTGGGACTCACGGAAAGGTACTATATATTTGCCCATTCAGGTATCGCTTAGGGCTGAGCGTAAAAAAATTTAAAAAAATTGTCGTGATGTCTGTTTTAATATGGTCTCCTTTAGGGATATGTTAAGCTTGAGCCACACCCACATTAGTCTCCCTTTGGGGGGTTAAATTTTCAATTTCCTGACGAGCATCCCCTTCACTTTTATATGGGACTCCCCCCGGGGGGAAATAGGCAGGAACTGACCGACGCGTCCCCTGAGTAACGATCCCAGGAGTTTCTTCGAAAGCTAAATTTTCGCTTCTAAAGCGGCGAATATTCATCAAACTTACACAGTAGTAACAATCTGCCCAGGCGTAAGAGGAATACGGTTTAGTTGAGCAATCCAAATAGCGCTAACACCCTCATATAAAGCTGTTCCGTCCATGTTTACAGTGGCGCCCAAAGGAAGAACAAAACGGCTGATACGGCGATCAATACTGTTCTTTTCTTCAAGGCAACGAATGGTAGTTGGTAAAGTCGCTGAGCTACCGATAAAAGAAACGGCAACAAGAAGTTTGGAAAAATCACCGCCCTTCATCTTCAACCTCACTTATTTTCCTTGTGCCACGTTGAAAAAAAGAGCAGCCTCTATTGAGATTACCACTTTTTCTAGCTGAGGTGCTTTATTTCAGTATCCCAGTGAACGGTAAAGCCATGCCGGACTTCTTCTAGGGCCACCCATGCCTGACAGGTCGAAAGGCGGGGAGCAAACGAAGAGCAACCCCCCACCTGCTTGAACCCCAAGTTGGGCGTTTGACTGAAGCCTGATTATCCTCTTACGTAAAAAAGTACCATAACAGAAACCAGTTCAGAAAAATTAACAAACACAGAAAATTTTCTACTAACTGAAGTTATATTTTGGTGTAACAGTTGTCTAAGAGTGAGTTACATCGAAATGGTCAAAGGAACAAATAATCCCTCTACATGTGTTATAAACGCAATTTCTGCAACTACAGTGGAAGTGAGATTGAAAATGGCTTAAGGGCTGAGCTATAAAGCCACTGATGCTAGGAGCAGGCCAGTTGTTGGTTCATAAGATCTTTTTTCGACACTTAACAAATCCAGCAATACGGAGGGCTTGTAAAAGTAAAGCCGTATGAAAGAATTGGGTCGTTTTCCTTAGTCCCGCCGTTTTAATATGCTTTTAAGGGCAAAACTTTGCAAAATGCAAAATTTCGCCCCCTGGTATCCCGTCCCGATTAGCTGAACTGCTCCTTAGTATCCAAGAAAGTTGCTTTAGATTTTCTGAACACTAACCTAGAGTCTGTACCAAACGCGGTCACCATTGCCTCGCGCAGACCACTCATGAACCTGTACGGGTTTTTTCGTGTAATGGTGACGTAGATAACTGGCAACACAACAAAGACGTGGATCAAAAGGCCCACAATGACTGTCACCATGAACATTCCCAGCAGCCTTAGTGCATTCAGTATGTCGTCCATGGCGGCTAACTTGGCAGCAATCATGCTACAAATTCCAATGGGGGAGTACCTAGAGGAAGTTTTTACATCTCGTTAGAATGTAGCTGAAGAACCATGAAAATAGAACATTTTAGTAAAGCTTTTTCAAAATAACTGGGAGATCTTTTTTGAGAATATAAAATACTGCGATTGTTGATTTGCTTTTGGTGATATTAGAGCGAAAAAATTTAGAGCCCCAGTTTGTGTTTTCTTCCAGGAATCTTCATGAAACGAGGTTTCGTGCACACTTGAGGGTATCGCTCGTTTTATTACTTCAGAGAGAAACAACTTATCAGGTAGCAAAGACGTGAACAGTTTTTTTAATGCTAATTACTAAACCTAATTTTAAACGCATTCGCATGCGTTTGCATTTTTACAATGAAGCTGGTAATTTTCTCGGAAAACTATGACCTTTATTCTTGAAGTTAAAAACTGTATTTCATAAAACTTATCGGTAACATACCACATCACTAAGGTCACCATTTTCATCACAACCTCGTTCAAAGTCTCGAAGAGAGCTTTCAATGGCCTTCCCCGATGGCCCATCCTTCCAAGAACAATGCCAAACACGATCGAGAAGACAACCAAACCAAGCACATTCATTCCACCTTCGCTGGCGATTTTCTGGCCATCAGGTATGGTATCCGAGCCAGGGTAGATAAGGTCAGTGACTGTGGTATAATTGTAGGTTCCATTGTTGTAAATGATCGTGGAATCATTTGGGTTTAGGTTGCTGACATCTACTGTTTTGTTGTAGGACTTGATCTTTGCTGAAAGCGACTTGTATTTGGTGTTTTTCTGATGGAAAAACCAAACGTGCGAAAAGACACCTGATTGGTAAGCCGAAGTGACTGTGCCTATCACTTTTGGCCTGACTGACTGACAGTGACGGTGACTGACTTACTTCCTGACTGAATAGTGACTGACCCAGAACACCCGACCAACTACTGAACTGACTAGCTAGCTGGCCGACTGAATCAGACTGACTATGTTACTGACTGACTGACTACCAGACTGATTGACTGACTGCTTGACTGACTACCAGACTGATTGACTGACTGCCTGACTGACTTCCTGGCTGAATGAATAACTGAACGACTGCCTGCCTGTCTGCATGCCTGCCTGCCTGACTCTTGACTACCTGACTGACTGAATGACTGAACACTGACTGGTCCAGATCGCTCGATCAACTAACTGACTGACTGATTGATGATACGAAAGACTTTTAAATGCCTGATTTCAGTGATTAGCTAAAGTAATTGACTAATTGAAAGAATTGAAATCTGCGGAAGGCATATCTTACCTGGCGAAAGGTTGCTTCGACTATATTCTTTGGAAAACAGCTTCTACAATAAATAAACACAAAATAAAAAAAACCGTAAGACCCGTCTCACAAATCTTTCATTGTTCTGAATCTTGTGGTTCGCAACAGAATCGACACTCGGCTGTTCGCAAAGAGTAGCGGACTCAGACGCGGGTACTGTGGTCAATTTCCACATCAGATTTCATGCAGCCTAATGTAATAATTAACTTTATCAAATAGAAAAGTAATGATAAGAAGATAACAATACTTGAACCGGTGCATGAGAAGTTTCCCTGGTTAGTGAAAACAAGGTGTATGTGTACTGTTAGTATATACATATATATATATACAGCTAGTAATCGGAGGTCGGAGCTCAATCGTCTCAGTAAAGCGATCACACGTTAGTCATACAGGCCGCAGCACATGAGTCTGTGACCAAGCTAAAATGATGAATCTCTTTTGAAGAGGAAATTCTAAGAATTCATAATTACCACCTTTCCCCTTATTACAGCAAGTCTGATTTCACATATTTTGGTACGTAAATTGATAGTCGGCCCTCTACCTCTCTCCTCTTCCCTTAGTTTACAGAGTTAGAATGAAAAATTAATTCACATTTACAAATACGAACGATAATTCATATTAAATCACGGACAAAATATGTTTCAAACTTCAGTATAGTGCTCTCAAACAACTAAAAAATGTTAGTTTTCCAAGAATGCGGGACAGGACAAAAAATGAAACATTTCATTAGTTTTAGGTTAAGATGTAGTTAAATATGTTTCTGTTCTTTTCAGCCTTAAAAGTTTGATATTACTGATATTGAAACTGCGAAAACATCGGTAAAGTTCGAATCTCTATTTTTATACAAAAAAGGTTCATAAAAAGATTTACTTTCTTTTTGTGTGTGAAAAACCGCTTTACTAACAGCTGCTTCACAACACGAGATCTAGGCTCTCCCAGGGAGAAGATTTTAAAATTCTTTCATAAACATCGACATTTACCATGATTTCATTATTTCGTTGTTAAGGTACTTACGCATGTTACAAAAATTTAAATTGAAAGTTCGATTACAACATGACTTCTTCTACTAAGAGAAACGAAGTAGTTAATAACCCTGTTTTCCACCCGCCCTGCAAACATGTCTTTGGTTTTAGGCAAAAAAAAAAAGTAAGCCTTGATCTTTTTATTAGGTCAATGCTTCAATTGAGAACTAGTAGTTAAATATTTAATATTTTACCGGAGCATTACCGAATTATGTAACAAACCAGTCAACTAAGTTACGGCGGATGTTGTACCACTTACAATAAACTTCAAAAACCTAAACTCCTATTTCTTTTCTGAACTATCTATAATGCTTGTACAAGAAAAATTTAGTTATCACTATAACTTTGAGACCATTAAACATGAAAGTTATCAAAAAGTGTTTTCTTGCGGTTCCTGTTTTTCTATATACAAGTGGTGTGCATTGTTCGCTGGCAAAATAAATACTTCAAACTTAAGCTACTAAGCAAAACTTCTGGGCCTTGCTGTTCTTTAAAGTACTATAGACGGGCGAAAGTGTGAAGATTAAAGAAAGTAAATGGTCCACCTTATCAGATCGAGGAATGAATCCAAATTACGATGTGGCTCATTTGCATCTTTTTGTTTGACTTCCCCTTTGTCCCCGGAATCTCCCGGTCGGATACTAACCACCAGAACTATTCCTAGGACTACAGCCAGTAAGGTTGTTGTAAGATAGTAGAGTATTGTACGTCGACCGATTTTTCCCGTTGCTTTCGAGTCCAGCGTAGCTAGCGCACAGATCAAGCTAGCTACAATCAATGGCAGGATCAACATCTTCAGCATATTCATAAACAGCTCGCCAGGAAAACCAATCAATATGATAGTCGTCGCTTTTTGCTCTGGATGCACGATCTCGTTGACGTAGGGGTTCGCCGCGGCTCCGATTATAAACCCGACGACCACGCCGATTATGATCATGAAAAGCAAGATGTCTTGCTTCAGAGCTCGCCAAATTCTCACCCAACACGAGCAGCATTTTCTTGGAAATTCGCCAGTCCCTTTGCGCCTTAAACGAGCCATCTTCTTTTTTGAGACGCTGTCTTTAAGCGATTCGTAATCAACAGATCGAACTGTGGCGTCTCTCCTCGGCTGTATACGAAAGGGCGGATGAGAAACTGTTTTTCAGACCAAGCTAAAATCCAGCTGAGATGGATTAAGCTTTTGTGATTTAAGTGTTTAAAACACGGCTTGTGCCTTTTATTCTACTAACTACGGGTTCTTCATTAAATTTTAAAGCCGGTCTCTGTGACCTAGACACGTGTATATTTTATTGAATGAAAACCTGAAGCCTTCAAAATCTAATGAGGTCTCTAACTGTTAGGATTTAATTATTTCCTAAATCTTTCAAAACAAGTTAGTAAGATAACACATACAAGCTATTATAATTACAATTATAATTATTAAAAATTGTTAACAGGTGACTTGCACGCAAATAGCGAAAATCGAAACAAAATTCATGGGGCTGCAGTGTCATGGCCGTCTAGTTCATGTTGATAATTTGCTAATCAAGCTTCCTTGTTGGTTATGGAACTGAACTAAACTTTAAAAACAAAAAAAATTCAACTTCGTGTCAGACACTAAATTTTTCTCCCAGCGTCATATCAAACCGGTGCAAAACATCAAAAAAGAACTTTGAAAAACTGTTAGGCTAACATGTTTTCAAAAACCGCAATTCACAAAACAAAACAAAAATTCAGGAAAACTACTTCAAAAGCAATTTAATTCCTAGCGATTATTTGTAGTTTTATATTTCTTCTAGATATCATGAGATATGTCACTCCTATTTCAAAAGAACTTTGTTCCCAGGTTTCTCTCCTAGAACCCGACCTGGGAATGAGGTTGGTGACATCCAAACACTTTTTTTCGCGTCAGCTCAGATAAAAAAGTTTTATTGTGGCAATTAACTTTTGATATATTTACTCTTAAATGAATTTTTTTAAAATCCAATAATCGAACTAACCTTTTCAACACGTGGAATTAACGTAGGTGACAAAAGAAAACGCCACGGGAATCGTCAACCAATTGAAAATCAATAATTCAACGAAAAACAGACCAAAAGTAAATAATATATCGTCTTACCTCACGTGATCAGAGCCCTATGTAAATTTCTCAAGGTTTCCGTAAAATTCCGAAAATAAGCCCCTCCATGTATAAACTCCTCAAAATGCAGCTATTTCGAGAAAGAATGTCGGAAAAAAAGTGCACGCGACAATCCCGAAAGGTAATATCGGATATGATCAATACACTGTTCCTGACGACTGTAGCTGTCGAACCTACTTTTGTTGCTTTGCTTTAGCACTCGAAACACATTTCCATGGCCTTTCGTGCCAATTCTTTCAAATTTCTTTGAAAAAAAGAGAACTCAAAACCACCCACAATACCTTTCAGGATTGTCGGGTGCACTTTTCCCGACAACCTTTCTGGAAATAGCCGTATAAGCCTCCCAAACCGGTAACGCAAAAAACCCTCCGTTAAATCGCCCCTCCAAATATAAGCCCGCCGGGGGCTTGTACTTGGAAAATTGCCCTCAAATACAAAGTAAAACAAAGCAAAAACGGTAAATTTAATTCCAACCATAAGGCAAGCCCAATCAATTTTGAAACGCAAATAAGCCCCTTCAAAACTGAGCCCCTCAAAAAGGGCCTTTGATAAATATAAGCCCTGGGGCTTATTTTCGAAATTTTACGGTATTTTTACATCAATCCCCACAGAATTTTCTAGCTACACATACATGGCCGCCATTTCATTGTCACTAATAACGGCCGCCGTGATGTCACGTGAAAACGATCCAAACTTCAACCCGCCGCCGCGCCGGCCATGGCATAAAAGCAAAAGTCATTCATTGAAAGTCTTGTACGGGGATTCTCCGCGCTGAGGTTGAAAGCCTCGATCGATCTCCCCTTTGCATATCACTTTTTATTAAGAGGCACTCATTACATACACCTTCTATAAAGCTAGAAGGGTAACATACCCACAGGCGAACATACAGCAGTGGCGGATCCAGGGGAGGGGCGGGGGGGGGGGGGGGGGCGCCCCCCTTATTTTTCGACCAAAATGAGGCCTGAAGGGCCAAACAAAATTTTTTGGGAGACCGCCCCCCCCCCCCCCCCCCCCCCTTATCTGGAGGGCTGGATCCACCACTGTGCAGTGAAAAGAGAGGACAAAAGAAGCGTACGTTTTGATCAACAACTGAGGACATTTACTCACTTATTTTCGAATGTCTTTTTAACATACTTAAATGTATCGCTCACAGACATTTATCGTCGAACCTTTGAGCTCGTTTATCCCAACCTTTCACTCCCTGTTCCAATTAACCAGGTGATTGTGATGGAGATTTCATTGCTAGCGCTGTGACTGGGATGATCGCTGTAAAATTCAGCCAATTTCAGCTATGAAATTCTACACCAAAGTAAAGTAAAGTAAAAGCTTTATGTGTCGATGTATTTAGTTTTCACAACTAATTGGGGACGCAAAAATAAAAATTATTTACAAATAATAAATTAAAATAATAATGTATATACAATTAAAATATGTAGCATGTATAAATTGTATAATAAAACAGTAGGTATATAAAGGGTAGTCTCTAAAAATTGCAAAGGTTACAGCAGCTATTGTTGTTGTTTAAGAGTGACGTTAGGTCTTTTTTCCTAACGTTTTTTTTGAAAGATTCAATATTCGAGGAGCCTTTCAATTTAATATCTAGTTTCGACCCTATATGAGGTCCTTGATATCTAAGAGAATGCTTTCCATAGTTAATAGTGTTAAAAGTCGGAATATCAAAATCACATCAGACCTCTTCTTGAAAATAAAAACGACAGGTATACAAACACCGTTGCATAAGTAAAATCAGCTGAGCTTTGATTTATAAAGCCGTACTTCTTCTCGATGTTTGGAATGTTAATGAAAGACTCTCCCCAGTGAACAAATATATTTGTTTCCACCCATTTTCAGTTAATAACATGGAACGGTTTCAAAAAAGTAGTGATAGATCTTCCGCTTTCAGAAGTGCCCCAAATAAACCACAATTTCAATTTCTTAAAAATTGAGACTAATTGTATCTTTGATTTGAAAGTGTTAGGTTTTTAAGTCTACCCTCATTCAATTCACCCCTTTTCCACCACTGACGCTGCTGGTTGTAAGTTTTAGAGACCTCTTCGTACGATATGGTCGTTTACAAAGTACATTTAATTCCAAATAGGAATAATAATAATAATAAAAACAATGATACTCAACGAAATGATGATTACGTCAATCCAAACTTTCGAAAACAAGACGTTTCTTCCAATGAAACTTTTCCTATCATGCAATAGACCATTTTACAGTTATTCCAGCCTTTGAATGAATGTGAGGCGGAGATTGACCTTGTTTTGATACAAACCTCCTTCCTTTTACGCTTGAAAAATACAAGTTAGCATAAGAACATGATTTACATAACAAAGAAGGAAGGGTTGTACCAAAACGAGGTCAACTCCAGCCTGGTTTCCACCTGTAACTGTAAAATGGACTATTCGCTCGGAAAGCTTTCTCATAAGTAGAGGGAGAGGAGGGGGGGGGGGGGGGGAGAGGAGAAGGTTTCCCAAAACTAATAACGAAAAGAGATCTTTCTATTCTCAGGTCAAACTTCTTTCTGTTGAGGCTTCAAGAAATTGGTATCCTCCCAGTTGCCTGCTTTGTATGTCTCCCAATAAAGTCCTCGTGTCCTCTTCCTTTTCGCATACCTGTCGAGAATAAAAGCATTGACAATTTTCTTTCCCCCTGAGTAACCATTAATATAGCTTCCAGGCAACAAATTTCAAGATTCCACTGCCCTAATCGAACCACGCGTGACGAAAATCCTAGTCTTTCTCGTAGCCGTTTTTGTCGAGACAGCAACGGCTGCGAGGGAGACTTCGAGAATCCCGCCTTATGTGTAAACCTCGCCACGCTCGGGTCTTCCGCCCCTTACTTCGTGAGAAAAGTGATATTTCCTCTCTGTGAGTGAGCAGGTAATGCGCCCGCCTTTGAAACTTGCCAACCAACTTAGTTTATGAAGTAATACAGTCGACTTCCGATAACTCGAACCTTCAAGGGAAATCGAAAAAAGTTCGAGTTATTGGAAGCTCGAAGAAAATAGCCAGGAGGATGGAAAACTGCACAGTCACAGTAAACATTTTAAACACATGAATAGTAGAAATGTCAAGTGAAAATTAAAAGATACTTCGAGATTATAAATCAGAACGTAACGTAACAAAACATAGCCTAAATAGAGCATGCGTTTTTACTGTTTCGAGAGGCAAACAACACCAACCTCCACTAATAAACTATATGCCTACAACACGTCAATTGGAAATTCAAAATTCAATAGAACAGACTGTTTTATTCCCGACTTTTTAAGGGCTCAAAACACGGTTCGAGTTATAGAGGGAAAAATTATATAGAAGTGATCTGAGGGGAAACAAAAACTACTTCGAGTTAGCGGGAGGTTCGAGTTACCGAGGGTAAAATTGCAGTAAATGTATGACGGAAATTCAGGGGAAATCGATTTTGGTTCGAGTTAGCGCGAGGCTCGACAGGTTCCAGTTAGCGAGGGTTCGAGTTATCGAGAGTCAACTGTATTTGAATGAAATTACTGTTAATGTTCTATCGCAGTTACTTGCACAGAGAATATCATATTTTAATAGACTTAATTCTCCCCGTACTTGGAGGGGTTAAGGTAAAAATTCGTCCAGTAGACTAATTTCCTCTGTTACCCTTTTTAATGAAGAGATGTTATAATCTTGTAAAGCCAGATTAACTTTTAATGACCTTTATCTTACCGTGGGTAGTTGTTGTCCTTGAAACATCTTTTCAAAGAAGAATTTGGTTAAACTTGCCCGAAATGCCGCGCTAAGCAACAGGAGCAAGCTATCCCAGTCGCGCGAGCCTTGCACCGTTCCTCCTTTAACCAGCGAAATACTTAAGGAAACCAGGGCTGTGTCATAGAGAAAGAAACCAAGATTGCGAACAAAGTACGCGCTCAGAACTAGGCGACAGAGAGGTTTAAACACGCGTTGGGTGTTTAACTGGCCATGGAAGCGTTTCTCAACCCAGTCTATATAGGTGTCATGGGCAATGAAATTAACGGCGCTGGCAAGTATCGTAAGAAGCAACATTTCTGCTATCAGAGCCACTGCTTGGACGTTTACTTTTCCAGTGTGATCCTTTCCATGGACGATATCCACATAGAGAATAGACAAAGCGTTGGAAACGCAAAACAGGCACCAAACCCAGAAATGTCCTACTCGAAGGACCGCGCAGAAGAACTCTTTGACGTTGAAGATCTTCCAAGAAAAGATAGCCGTTATTAGCAGAAGTGAATTTCCGTCCTCCACGAGCGTTCCTATCGCATTCACAGCATTGCTGAGTTTTTGTTGACCCAGAATATTGTGCGACGTATTGTTTACCCTACAATGCTCGATTGGGGTCGAATAGTAAAGACAGACGGCGGCTGGGACAAAATTCAAAAGATTCAGAATAAATCTTAAGAAGACTAGGAAAGCTTGAACATATCCCGCAAACCAGAGCATGGTGTTGTTCTGTCACCGCTGTTGTGTGTTCGATTACTGGATCTGTAAACATTGCCCTCAGTCGTAGCGATATTGAAATCGTGAATTCCCGGAACTGGCGAGCGTTTTGGCAGCACTAGAAGGGTAGCGCAAGGTACTACGTCTAATTCAGAAACAAAGGAGCATTTATTATATAGGTAGTCTGGCGAGTGTTCAGTACAAGCATCGAGTACTTGCAATCTTGCTATGATTTTTCAGTGAAATCTTTCAAAAACCACTGACCAATTTTCATGCACTGGTAGAGTGAAAGTGAGAGTTACTACAAAACCGAAATCCGAAAAATGTAAACAAGTTGTCCGACGGCTGTTTATATTTTTGTTACTCAGGTTACTGACCGCGCTTAGAAAACAGGTTTCGGTTTCGAGGAAACCTGGCCCAGGCTGCGACATTTCCGTTTGGACATCTTTCCATATATTCCATCGAAATCAGTACTCAGAATCAAAGAAAAAACAAAGCATAAGTGAAGGAACGTGCATCATCATATATTAGTCTAAACATTCCAATTTGCTTTGCAGTAGTATAGATGTCAGCTTGTCCTTGGCTTAGGAAGGAAGAGTCTTCTTGGAAACTTCCAGTCTCGCGCCACCGAGTTGTGTTTCACTTATGGTGCTTCTCTGCGTCGTTTGCAGTATTTTTTCTTTCTTATGGGTAATAAGAATGAGTTTCACACTTTTTTTCTTTGTACCTGCGATGGTTTGTCTTGCAAATGAAACAAATACCGAGACGTGTGGAAATAAAGTTCTCACCCAGGACGTGAAAGACAAAGTTAACATGGCGGGGACATTTGTTGAAGATGGAAGTTCATTTCTGGCAATTTTGTTGATATTTTGCTGGGATAAATTCAACGTCATTAATCTTTTACTTATAGCTCCTCGTCTGCCCGTATTCTGGTTTTGGATTGGTTTATTTTGTATAGGCACCCTCTCCACTATCAACATGGACTTCGATTCGAACAAGTGGGATTGGCTTGGAGCGAGTTTAATACTTGAAAACGCAACTCTAATTGTACTATCCCTTGCTCTTAAGTTTATCGATAAATCGACCGTAAAGACGTGGATAGAGAGAAGAGTCTCAAACCAGCATTGTGTTAAGTTTATTTACTACCTTTACATCTTAACACTTTGGATGTATTTACTACGCAATCTATCCTTGCTGTTTTACGACATGGCGGTTTTCGCGAAGAAAATCGACCGGCACGCAGGCAGCAAACAAATTGACAATATCATGAAAATTGGAGACATTGCAATAAGGGGCAGTTTTGTGCAGTTTTATTATGCTACCATATTTAGAAATCCAAACTTATCGACGGTCTGTAAAGAACATTCTGGAACACCTGATAATATATTTCCCATTGATGCTAGTGTTTCCGCTGACCAACGCCAAGCATTGGTAGCATGGGAACCGTACATTAGCTAAACGCCTTCGTGGATCTAGTACCGTAAACTGCCACTCACAAGCTCCATCTTCCAAAGGGGTTGTCGGAGGGCTTACAAATCCGAAAGGGGTCATAACCGGAATAGAAAAGGCGGCTCCAAACAGGCCACAGCAGTGCTGATCAAAATACCTTTTGCAATTACTAGTTGTTAACTAAGTAATGATCTGGGTAAGGTGGATAGCAATTTCTTTTGTTATGCGGCAACGGTGCTTTCCCCAAATAGAAATGTTCTCATTTTTACACAGAGAATGCATAAACCTACATGAAGGCTGTTTACGCAATAAAATGAATTTACACTCCACTTTGAAAGGGTGTTTTTTTGTGTTAAAAGATTTTGACCAATCACAAGAGTTGAAAACAATAGCCAAGAAAAGTTTACAATTTTACATGTTCCCCACGTAGGATTTCTTTGTTATTCAAACTGAGACCAGATTTTGTTATATGGAAGATGGTTGGAAAGTAAGGATGAATATATGTACCGCTTTATGAAGTTTTATTAACTTTTGCTGTTTAAGCCAATCAGAAGTACAGACAATAGAAAAGTGCATTCCAACATGTTCGTTGCTGTTGTTGCTATCGTTCTTACCTGGACCGTTTCTTAATCTTCAAAACGTCATAATAAATCGAATTATGAGGGATGCTTATATTCGTAGCTGGAGGGGAGCTTATACCCGGAGTGAAGTTATAGTCGGACGCACTTTTTTGTTTACGGGTAGGTAGGCCTAAAACTGAGGGGCTTTTAACTGATGGAGGGGGGGGGGGGGAGGGAGGGGCACATAAGCGGCAGGTTACGGTATTCAAGAAAGTCTCAAAGTTATTTCCTTCATGTATCTCTTTATTTAATTAAGTCAAATTTTTAAACACAGCCGATATGAGATTTCTGTCTCGTTCTTTGAATGAGGCTTTAAAGTATCCCAGCAAGACCGTTTGTACCCCGCCCCATCAAGAGGGTATCCCGACAACATCTCACTAAAATACATTCAGCTTAAATATTATAAGCGATCGGCTTCAAACAAACCCAATGGGCGATTTGTTTCAAGGGTAAAGGGATAACCTGTCCATCTTATATCAAAGGAGTTGTATCTAATTAGCCGGGGTTTTAACTCGTTTGCTGAATCTGTGGGTCAGAGGACTTCGTAGCTTTGGTTCCCTTTTTTTGTAATGCTCATTGAAGTCGAGTCTGAAACTAAGGAATCTTAAACTGACATCTTGATGGCTGGTTAACATCATTAGAAACTGCTGGACCATGTCCTACGAACAGAAAAAATAAAACGAAAAGTAAGGAAGGATACCATAGAAGGAGGCGTTTTTGTTTAACCCCCTCTACTCCCCCCACGTCCATATTCGTACACCCAAAGGGCGCTGCGCTCATCCCTCTAAAGGTGGATTACAATATTACTGCAGCGTATCTGGTTGTACATGCGTGCGCAGGTCACTTTTACGAGAGCAAATAAAATAGAGGCAATGTATGGTAGGTCGCGCGTGAAGGTAAAAGTTGAACCTCGCTCAACTTTTACATTTACGCGCGGCCTTTCATACATTGCCTCTATTTTATTTACGAGCGTTAAAATTACGCGACAGTGGAAATCCATCCTAACGCGAGGCGATATTTGTTGCAGGACATTTTGCACTAGGGACGTAATTCCGGAAGGAGAACTCTCAGTAATGACGGAGTACCTTTTTTGTTGCAGGCGAGGTTTTATACGCAAAGGAGCGTGTCGCTTTCTTTAATTAACCATGGAGACTTAACTAGCAATGGATATCTTCCGTAATGTAACATCTTGCACTAAGTATCATTACATGTAATTACATCCTTACAGGCAACGCACTCTCTTGTGAGAAGATATTTAGTTCAATAATGTGAAAATATCCGTGTTTCAGGTGTCTGTGTATTCACAACCTACCTGGTATGACTTTGATAGCACCCTTAGCTGGGCTCGGGTATCAGGAATCACATTATCAATAAACTTCACCGATCTTCTCCTCTCTTCCTCCTCATCCCATTCTGTCATACCCCATTCGCCCTGTCCGTCAGTAGGAAAAAAAAAAAAAAAACTTGCGGTTATTTCTACAATTGGCCATTTTAAGGTTACATTTTAGGACTGGGCCGAGGTTGTGACGAATTGCTTTATGGGGCTGTTCTGGGGAAGGTATTTTGACCCAGTTTCCTGTGCGCCCTTGTAATAGCCAATACAAGAAGCGATAGTGTCACCGAAACAGTCCCAGAGTGCAATTCAACACAACACCAGCCTGGTCTGCCCTCTCCATTTGAAACGATCGCTGATCGCTTTCTTTAACTTAGTAGCTCATTCCTCAAAAAGTCAACCTACGTCGCTACTTTAGTGTCTCTGTTAAAGAGAGGCGGCGACGATTTCCCTGTTTTATTAGTTTGCCGCTCATAGCTCGGTATGGACCACCGGCGCGCGCTGTGACAACACTATGAAGCAGTTTCTTCACTTGCTAAGAATCATCTAAGACCAAGATGGTTGCAACACATACAAAGCCTGCAGAAAAGGAGAGTGAGCCTACAAATCATTGCTTTAGTAATATCGGTAGTATCCTATCGGAAATATGAGTGTTGTCTGGCAAATTTAACAGATACTACCTATCTTCTTATGGGGAAAAACCCCTGTTATTCTCGTTACCTATAAGCAGATGTATGGCGTACGTTTGCATATCAGAATGCGCATTTCATAGAATTACTAATACGTATTATTCACTAGCTAAGAATCGTACTCGGTATTTGAACTTCCTAAGCACAAAATCAGATAGGTCCCTCACCTCGTCTGTTCTCAGTTCAACAGCTTTTTCTAGCCTTTGTCGTAACTGTAACTCAGTAGTTGCAGCAGAAAAGAACGACTCTTGAGCATTCTGGAACTGGATGATCAGATCAAATATGGCTCGCAGCTGTGTCAGCATTTTCTAAGAGAAAACAGGTGAAAACAGCTAATCTGAGTGTCAGGGTCTTTATTAGAACATAGGGGAGGGGAGACCGGAAAGGAAAAATTCCAAACTGGTCCCCTTTGCCGCCGTTCTTTGTGTCATCACGCAGTGTTCCTCCAGTTGGGGAGGAGCGTTGCGTGACGACACAACTGAGAATAGCTTCGAAGGAGATTAGCCTGACATAAGCTGCCGTAGTAGCCCTATTGACACTTTCACCTCTCCAAGTCTGTCACGGAGACGTGACATGATGTTCTACATGAATCTGTATTTGACAATTCAGCAGTATATTTTTTTGTTACTGTTTATTAAGCTGTACAAGGTGATTCTAACTTTTGAGTCTGTGGATGAAATCCTATGGTGTTACCATTCATATGAAAACGACTGAGCAATACTTGCCTTTGTAACTGTTTACTATACAGTAACTGTAGAAAGTGATTCTAACTATTGCGTCTGTGGACGAACTCCTTACGTGTGACCATTCAAATGAAGGCTACAGAGCAACACTTTACTATGGTACTGTTTATGCTGCTGTATAAGGTGGTTCTAACTTTTGAATCCGCAGATGAAGTCTTATGGTGTGACCATTCAAATGGACGCTACTGAGCACTTTGGTATAGTTTTCTATGCTGTACAAGGTGGTTGTAACTTTTGGAATCACATTTGAAATTTTGAAATTTTAGGGTGTGACCATTCAAATGAGACCTCTTTCCCAGTACGATGAAGTAATGCTCTTGGTGTTTTTTTAAAGACTTTACCATACGAATTCTTTTCTTTTAATAGACCTTTTTACCGATACGGCGGCCATATTGAAGTAATTCGATTTAAGGAGTATTATAGGATGCCCAGGGGTAATGAGCGCATTTCGTTTGTATTTTCGAGCGGTTTTCGGGACATTTTTTCTTAAAATTTTCTTAAAATAAGATTCTAATGGGAAAAAAGATCCTTGTGCCGTGTTTTGATGAAATAATGATCGCCTTTTTCCAGAGAAATATACAGTGAAAGACCATATTTCTAATACTAAACTAGAAAAAGGCGATCATTATTACATCCAAACACGGCACAAGGATCTTTCTTCCCATCACAATCTTATTCTAAGAAAACTTTAAGAAAAAATGTCCCGGAAAGCGCTCGAAAATACAAACAAAATGTGCTCATGGCCCTTGGGCATCCTAGAATACATCCTTAAATCGAATTAATTCAATATGGCCGCCGCATCGGTAAAAAGGTCTATTACGACTTCGCCACTTCTGGGAGAAGCCAGTCAGGACTGTACTTACTCGTGACTCAGCATCCAGCAAGCACCGGTTTAACACTTGGTCCAGGAATGTCTCATGTGCCGCTATTATATGGTCCAAATCACTGGCCTCTGTTACTTGTTTCTTAAGCTCTGCCCAGCAACACTCTAAGACCTGACAGGATCATGAGACAAACAATTGCTTTCAACTTCATTCTCCAAATTTATAGTTTGCTGCATTACTGCTCGACTCGCTTGGTGGGTAAAACGGGACAAAGAACTACCTAATCTTGTCTCGACTGCCAGAGCTCAGCTTTGAGGTCTCAAAAATGCGCTTTATTTGAGTGTCAAGGTATTTAGCACGAAAGTACTAATTGGAGACACTACTTTTACGTCTCCAGCTGGAGACGGGACCGCCAGTTTACGTGGTCATCCGAGCCGCGCGAAACGTCCAGCCGCTTGCAGTGCAAAGGTAGTACCTTCATTTCTCAGTTATTTTAAGACCCTGAGTATTGGTCCGGCCCCGGGAATCGAACCCGTGATCCCCCGCTCTGCCGTCAAGCGCTCTAACGACTGCGCTAACCCTGCCGCTCATTTTGAATTGCGTAAGTTGTTTTGGTTTTACGTTACTTCCAGGATCACACACCATCATATACCATTTTTGGCAGAAAAGGAACTCCTTTCGTGTACCTTCCTTTGAAAAACTGTAACCCTTCAACATACCTATTTATCAGAATAAATCCCCAACACAGCAAGTCCTTTTGTGTTTTTCGTGACGTGTAACGTTTTAATAAAATGACATAGCCATAAGGCACGTCTTTTCCAAGCATTTTAAATAAAGAACCTTTTAAAAGACTCTAATCTTAGAACTTCCCATCCTTTCATATACTTAAACTCGTAAATTCCCTACCATTTGATATACATAAGCCTGAAAAAGGTACCCCGTTGAGAGTACCCCCCTCGGGGCCCCCTTTCTCTAACCTCGAAAGTGATATAGGACTGCATCTGATGGATAAAGTGGATCATGTCTGTTCCCAGCATGTGACACATATGAAGTGTTGGGGACACCGGGGAACCCGTAGGGAGCACCCCACTCAGGCCCCTTGTTCTTACCTTGAAGGTGATGTAGTACTGCATCTGATGGACAAAGTGGATCATTTTTATTCCCAGCATGTGACACATGTGAAGTATGGGGGACACCGGGATACCCGTAGGGAGTACCCCCTCGGGCCCCTTGCTCTTACCTCGAAGGTGATGTAGTACTGCATCTGATGGACAAAGTGGATCATTTCTATTCCCAGCATGTGACACATGTGAAGTGTTAGGGACACTGGGGTACCCGCAGGGAGCACCCCCCCCCCCCTCAGGCCCCTTGTTCTTACCTCGAAGGTGATGTAGTACTGCATCTGATGGACAAAGTGGATCATTTCTGTTCCCAGCATGTGACACATGTGGAGTGTTGGGGACACCGGGGAACCCGTAGGGAGCACCCCCCCCCCCGCCCCTTGTTCTTACCTCGAAGGTGATGTAGTACTGCATCTGATGGACAAAGTGGATCATTTCTGTTCCCAGCATGTGACACATGTGAAGTATGGGAGACACCTCTGTTATAGATTTAAAGCATTAATATTAGAGACCTTTAGATTCTCTGAAGACGAGAACGACGACGAGTACGAGATTTTCTTAGTAGTGCGCGCGCGTGGACCAGCGTCATTTTGGCGGGAAAACGTGATAGCCGTCGTCATTCTCCTACGAGTTTTTAATAGTAAGGATAGGGAGCTTAAGCAACGACGACGGCGACGGCAACGAAAACGGCAAAAAAGAAATATAATAGTAGTATTAGGGTGGCAAAACAACAACTTTGCAAGTGCGGCACACTTTTTTGTACATTTCTTTGTCGTTGTTGCACGACTACAACGTGAAACTTCGAAGATTCACGTTTTATGTAGCCTGCGAGCAAGCTCTCCTATTTGGGCAAGCGAAGCGAGCCTTGCGAGAACGCGCGAGCGAGGGGCCGAGGGGCGAAGGGCCGCTCGCTCGCGCGTTCTCGCGAGACTCGTTTCACTCGCCCAAATAGGAGAGCTTGCTCGCAGGCTACGTTTTATGGAGAACGTGAACTCAAAAAAACAATTTTCTTTTTCTGTTTCTGAACTTAGATACAGTCATTTAGAGTTAATTCCAGAAAAACTCCCCAACATTTGAAAAATTGAATGAAATGGGATAAGAGTGGCGTAGTTTGAAATAGCGCAAATTCACTTTTAAGTGACGTTTTTGCTGCAGTTGCCGTCGTGGTTGTTTAAGCTCCCGAATGTCGCGGTGACGAAAACAACTTATCAAATGTTAGAAGTTTTATCAATTTTGCGACCGGGAGAGGGTTCATCTCTTTCAATAAAGATAGCAGTGATATCAATGATAGAAGCTTTCAAAGGGTGTCTTTTTTTTTTTAGAATACACGAAAAAAAACTTCCAGTTAAATCTCGTACTCGAAGACGTTCTCGAATAACACGAGAAAGAGTTTCTCTGGCAGATACCCTTCTCATGCCCAGATCAAATAACCAAAGTTGACATCAAAGGTTTAACATCTCTCTTGAACTAAAATGCATCTTGACAAGAGGAGCTAACATTAATGCAGGGCTACAAGATCATATATCCAAAACATTCTTAGGAAAATATATTACGCAAGTTCTCTTTTTTTTTTCTGTATAAAATAATTTCTTAGCAGTTGTCTCGTTCAATGAAATATTGTTCGTTAAATAATGCGTCTCAAACTTAAGACTCTACAGAAATCTGAGTGGACGCAAACAAGGGTTCTGAGTGCCCTATTCTTTTGGTTCGTTTTCTGCTTTTTTTCCCTAACCGCAACATAAAACGATAATAAAACAAAAGAACCATGATTGGCGACCTTAAACAAGCATTTTTTGAGGCTACAATTATTACATTAAAGAATCTCCACAACATCTTTTTTATTACAACAGATGATCTACACAGTAAGCACAATTATCTAAACAAGAGAAATTTACTGAGAAAAATATTGAAAAGGGCATCATTCATGAACATTAAATTATTCACCTGGTAATGATTTCAACATCCTCCGTGTTGTCATTTGTTGTTTCCACATCTCAGTTAAGCAGTATTCCATTCTCTTAGCTCTCCACAGGAAATTAAAGATCCTCAGATAGTGAATCATACATTCTGGTGTAAATACCTGCAAACGAAAGCCCGAACTATCAATTTGTCCATCGCAGAGTTAGTCTAGTCGGAACAGCGCTGCTAGTGGGAGATTTCAAGCGTTTTTGTAACTTCATGAAATCGTTGGCAACGTAACACTGCTACGGTTTCTGATTGGCTACAATCAATTTGGTGCCACTTTCTCAACCAATCAGAATTAAAACAAAAACCAATCGTTAATTGCGCGTTCGCGTTTTCCGCTCTTGGCAGTGGCTCACATATTTGTTTTGTGATCTGATTGGTTCATCCGATAATGTGCACGTGATGTGATTGGCTAGTGGTTTATACTTTGGACTTTGAGAACTTTTTAGCTGGTTATAACCTGGAAATAGGCCATTTGCACGATAACGTCATTTTACTACTACTACCAAAATCCTTCAGGATTTTGCTTTCTTGTGCAAATTTGGGCTTTTGTTATTCAAAACTCACCGGGATTACCCAATTTAAGTATAAAAGAAAAAACGAAATGAATTCTGGTCTTAGTAGTAAAAAGACGCCATCGAGCAAATGGCGCCTAGACTATCTGTTTATCTGTCTGTTAGTTTTATGACGCTCCATTGAAGACTGAGTTGATTTCTAATACAACCTCGTTTGCAGGACATTTCCGTCAGTTTGAGCAGTAGTACTTACTGTACTTATAGGTCCATCAACGTGATAATCCAAACTAAACACATCCCAGCCAGTATCACCAGGAGAAACCTTCAAAACATGATAATAGCGCTTATAAGTACTGATTAACAGTCAACTTTAAAACAGTTCGTCACCAGGTAGTTGTAGACTTCATGAAACAAGAATTGCCAGTTTATGAACGGCTTCAAAACTATAGCCTGCAAGCAAGCTTACCGGGGCGCTCTGGCGGCGGAGTGGGAAAAGGAAGAGAGCTTGCAACCACGTCTCTGGAATTTGAATATCTGCATCGAAAAAGTCGATGCGAAATGATGATTGGCGGAGATGACATTAGTAATGACGTCATCACCCTTGACACGTGTTTTACAATGTTTGCTTACATTCGCGCTCGTTCCGCTTGGCGCTGATCGGCGAAAATCTGACAGCTCAGTCGACAGGGAACCACAGGAGAATTGGAGGTGGAATTCAAATTCCAGAGACGTAGTTGCAAGCTCTGCTTTCTTTTCCCGCCCAGCCACCAGAGCGCCCCAGAGAGCTTGCTCACAGACTATAAAAATACAGTCAACTCTCTCTAAGACTTACACCTTTGAGACCGGCACCAAGTTGTCTGTCTTAGAGAGATATTCGTCTTATTGAGAATCAAATAAGGGAGTAAAGACAGAAAGGAACCAAGTTAAGGTGTCCGTTAACTCTTTAAGCCCCAATATCCACATGCAAATTCTCCAAAAAGGTCTCTATACATTTCCTTTAAGAATTAGTTGAGAGAATTTGTTGAAAGATCAAAGCATTTTCTCTTTGGTGATCATTTTATTAATTCTCATAACCTTTTCTTTTGCCAATGTATGGATATCGTTAGGAGAAAGTTGATGTTGATCACTATTGGGACTTAAAGGGTTAAGAGAGAGTCGACTGCACTTTGGTTTTAGAATACAGTCTACTCTGACTTAACTGACACCCCATAAGAAGGAGACCCCTGTAAAACGGACACCAAGCGTTGACCCCTGCCTTTCTTTACTGCCGTAATTGATTATCAATAACATGGGCGCCTATCTAAGACCGAGGCTTAGCGCAGGTCCCTGAGCTGTCTGTCTTAAAGAGAGTTGGCTGTAAATTTTGATAAAAAATCTGCAAACCTAAATACTCGCGATCATGCGCTGTCAACTAGATGTCTCTACTCTGGCGAAAAAAAGAACAATGTCTGATGGCAGGTTACAATCGCAGACACTCATTCAACATCCAACTTCTTTTGCACTTTTGTGATCAATAATTTACTAGTCTTTAAGGTAGTAACATTAGTAACTGTATTTTGAAGGAAAATGCTGAATACTTGTTGAATGTTTTTAACTGATAGCTGTGATTGGTCTGGTTGATCTCTATTCGAATGGGTGGTGCTTACACACATAAAAGGTAATTGCGTTATTTATTTACAATTTGATGTTGAAAGATCAAGACGAAATCCATTAGTAAATTGAGTAATTTTAATTTTCCGAACGTGGATAAAAACCTTGGACCAGAATAATTTCAAGCATCATGCATTTTTTTTCACACTTTTCAAGGGCTATTAATGTAATAAGTTATATGAAATAACTCCAACCATAAAAAGTTCTTAATGGACTCCAGAAAACAAAGTTCAAAAGCCTCAAATTTCACAAAATGGAATGGCGATTTTACTTGTGTTTTCTCAATTCCTGTGGAAGTTTGAATTTATTTTCTCAGGCTCCCGTAAGAAATGTCTTTGGTGTTATTACAGCAACTAATTACATCTACAGCCATTGAAAAGTGTAAAAAAGAAGGCGATATGGCTTAGAATATTCTGGTACAAGGTTTTTGTCCACTAAAAATTAAAATTACTTAATTTCCCAATGGATTCCGTATTAATAACTTAATTTGGTACTTAATTGAGAATATATGCTATACCTCAAGTAGTCTGCAGTCTAATCGTTCAATGATCTCTGGGTCAGCATACTGAGCGTTAGTGGCCCTGATTGCAGTCTCCAACACACCAGTTAAGTTGTGCATGTACAGTGTACTGGCTGCCTTGGCGAGATCAGACCTACACCACAACAACAAGAATGGTTAGTTACTGAAGTGAACACAAAGGAGCTCGACATATTGAGTGAGTGTTTACATAAACGAAATTGGCTGGGAGCAATAAGAGGTGGCAGTATTAGACGGCTAAACTTGCTCAATGAAGAAGGTTCCAAATAAAATGGCTGAAAAATGGCAATTTGAAGTTTTTTGCATCAACGGTTTCCTTGAGCACACAGCAGATAAATTGTCAGTACAAACAATGAAGCTACTAGGGATATGTCCAGAGAGGGCTGGGACAGGTGCCAGCTATATAGATAATGGAAATCTGGCGTGTCTCACAAACCATCGAGAAACTCAGTGTTCGTAGCACCACTTAAGTTATTCCCTGATGCGCAGGGTTAGGAACTGGATGGGCGACCAGCCACGAAAACATAATACTGTTGTTAGGAACCCCACTTCCTCTTCTTCTTTTCTTTGTATTATTGTCCCGTTTTATTCTTAATTTTGCAATATGCAATTAAAAATAAAACGGGACAATACATGCATAATGATTAATCAATAATGCTGAATATGCTTTGCAATATGCAATTATGTATTGATAGACTCAAAAACCATGAGAGCATTTCTGTTTCCATAAATCAAGGATCTACATTTTAGTGTGAGGGGGGAGAGGGTTGGGGGCGCTCTTGGACCGGCTCTGAATCCACTTATGGATCATGCACTCTTGTGGCTTAACATTGAAGCACTGTCAACAGGATAAGAAAGCAAAATTAACATTCATGTATTTTAAGCTGACAAAGTCACATCAACTTACTCAAGCAGGTCCATAAGATGCCTGATAAAGTCCCCTTGGCCAAGAAGAAGATACAATCGCAATGCCTATCAAATTAAATAAATATATAAACAAATTAATAATTAACAGTGATGGGTATTGCCATTGGTGGATAATCTATTTAGATTTAGAATTAATAAATTAACAGATAAATAAATAAATAGATGAAAATATAAATGAATAAAATAGAGTAGTAGTCAAGAATAAGATTGCTCCCTTGGACAAACAGACAGCTCTACTTAATATGCGAGTCTACTCAAGCGTCAGATTCGGAGATAGGGCAGAACTGAATGTCAGAAGAATAGAAGGTAAAATCAACATAGAAGATTTTATGAACTATCTGAGTGGTGAAGCACTCTTTATCGTTGTGACAAATAATCAAGAGGGGTTGGTCCAAGAACTATAATCTCTGACTCACCACCACCTCCACCAACGCCACAACAACAACACAGAAAAAATAATTGAAGAATGGTCTCAAGACATTTCGTACCCTCAAATGATCAAGGAACTTGTATTTAGAGAAGAAAATCTCCAGCAGCCTCTTGCTTGTTTCTCTATAGGCTATATCAACTGTTTCCTGAAGAGCTGTTCCTCCAAACTCTTCATCAGCTGTTAACTGAGCTGCAGCTGAAAAATTATAATAAATGGATCATATTAACAAATCGAAAATACTTTTCCAGGGGTCTGTACTGTAAACTTACCAACTGTTTCCACCTGCAATTTTGAGATGCAACAAGTTCATCTCTATTATTGCATGGCACGTACACCCATGTTTCTGCTGCTAAAATGGTCCACTGTTAATTATAAAAATTGTTGCTCTCTTGGGGACACAGTCCATAAGTAAATAAGTTTGTATGGCTATAGATGCATTGACAAACTAAAATAGGTTTAGGAACCGTCTTCTAGATTTTACCTGATGCCTCCTGTGACTTGTTATAATCTAATGCCTTCTCCTCTCCTCCTCTGATGGGACTACGATCTTGACAAACATGTCGAATAAAGTTGATGGATTTTCCAATGTTTAAAATCTGTTAAAAATTTTACACCAAAACTAAAATCATTTCAAGAAAAGCAAACACAAGCAACAACATTCTCCACAGAAAACACTGAGTGCAATGTGATAACTTTACGATTTATATGGTTTTAACTAGCTTTTAAAATCATTTTCTCAGTTTTTGCCCGTGAAATTTGAAGGTGTTGCCTAATTAATATACTTGGAGAAGGACAATTATCACTACTCATCAAAAAGAAAAGTGGCTTTTTGGGTTTCCATATTTCTTTTTGTTTATGTGCAATCAGAAACAAAATTGTTGAGACATTATGCTAAAGTAGGGTAACTTTCAGGGAACAAAGTTGGGGCGTTTTTTGTATCCTGCAGGTAGCTCGAACAGTGCCACACAACATTGCATAGAGGGGATAGGGAAGGAGAAGCTTTATTTTAAAATTTTAAAGTTGGCAAAATGTCAAAAAGCCCCGTTTGGGCTAAAATGTCTCGACTTATTGTGTCACCGGTTGTGGTTTTGCTGTGTTGGTTCATTCGTGTAAAGATGCAGTATTAAAAATCGGTCGCAAGGACATCCATACTTCATGTACATGTACAGCTGTAGTTACTATAAAAATGAGGAACTAGCCAAAACAACCCATTACGATCCACAACGACCTACACTGATCAACACAAAGATTCAAAACAACCAACACTAAACAACAAAAGACTCACAACAACCAAAAATCAATTTTATATGACGTTTCCAGGAAGACAGGACGTGTTTTGTCTCATTTTGGATCGTTGTCCAGGGTTCTCAAAATGCGCCGGCAACCGGCGTTATCACCGGCTCCTTTAAGGCTTTCGCCGAATGTAACCTGGGAAAACCGTATCCCTACTAATATGCGTTCTCTTGCCTGGAAAACAAATATCCCTAGTAATAGGTGTTCCCCCACCAGCGAAACACATATTCCTACTTATATGTGGTCCCTCACCTGGGAAAACTTCTCCCTAGTGATATGTGTTCCCTATCTGGCAAACATTATCCCTAACGATATGTCTTCCCCAACCTGGGAAACACGCATCCCTAGTGATATGTGTTCCCCCATGTGGAAAACACAAGTCCCTCGTGATATGTGTTCCCCCACCTGGGAAACACGTATCACTAATAATATGTGTTCCCCTCCATGGAAAATACATATCCGTAGCAATCTGTGTTCCGCTAACTGGGAAACACATATCGCTAGTGATATCTGTATCCCTACCTGGGAAACACAAATCCCTAGTGATATGTGTTCCCCCAACTGGGAAACACGTATACCTAGTGATATGTGTTCCCCTACCTGGGAAACACATATCCCTAGTGATATGTGTTCCCACACCTGGGAAACACATATCCCTTGTGATATGTGTTCCCCCACCTGGGAAACCCGTATCCGTAGTGATATGTGTTCCCCCACCTGGGAAACACATATCCATAGTGATACGTCTTCCCCCACCTGGGAAACCCGTATCCCTAGTGATATGTGTTCCCCCACCTGGGAAAACACATATCCCTAGTGATATGTGTTCCCCTACCTGGAAAACACAAATCCCTAGTGATATGTGTTCCCTCAACTGGGAAACACGTATCCCTTGTGATATCTGTATCCCTACCTGGGAAACACATATCCATAGTGATACGTCTTCCCCCACCTAGGAAACCCGTATCCGTAGTGATATGTGTTCCCGTACCTGGTAAAAACGTGTCCCTAGTGATATGTGTTCCCCTACCTGGGAAACACAAATCCCTAGTGATATGTGTTCCTCCAACTGGGAAACACGTATACCTAGTGATATGTGTTCCCCTACCTGGGAAACACATATCCCTAGTGATATGTGTTCCCCCACCTGGGAAACACATATCCCTAGTGATATGTGTTCCCCTACCTGGGAAACAGGTATCCCTGATGATGTGTGTTCCCCTACCTGGGAAACAGGTATCCCTAGTGATATGTGTTCCTCCACCTGCGAAACAGGTATCCCTAGTGATATGTGTTCCCCCACCTGGGAAACACGCATCCCTAGTGATATGTGTTCCCCCACCTGGGAAACACATATCCCTAGTGATATGTGTTCCCCCACCTGGGAAACACATATCCCTAGTGATATGTGTTCCCCCACCTGGGAAACACGTATCCCTAGTGATGTGTGTTTCCCCACACGAGAAACACGTATCCCTAATAATATGTGTTCCCCGACCTGGGAAACACAGATCCCTAGTGATATTTGTTTCCCCACCTAGGAAACACGTATCCCTAGTGATATGTGTTTTCCTACCTGGGAAACACATATCCCTCCTGATATGTGTTCCCCCACCTAGGAAACATGTATCCCTAGTGATATGTGTTCCCCTACTTGGGAAACACATATCCCTAGTTATATATGTTCCCCCACCTGGGAAACACGTATCACTAATAATATGTGTTCCCCTCCATGGAAAATACATATCCATAGCGATCTGTGTTCCGCTAACTAGGAAACACATATCCCTAGTGATATCTGTATCCCTACCCAGGAAACACATATCTATAGTGATACGTCTTCCCCCACCTGGGAAACCCGTATCCCTAGTGATATGTGTTCCCGTACCTGATAAAAACGTGTCCCTAGTGATATGTGTTCTCCCACCAGGGAAACACATATCCCTAGTGATATGTGTTCCCCTACCTGGGAAACACAAATCCCTAGTGATATGTGTTCCCCCAACTGGGAAACACGTATACCTAGTGATATGTGTTCCCCTACCTGGGAAACACATATCCCTAGTGATATGTGTTCCCACACCTGGGAAACACATATCCCTTGTGATATGTGTTCCCCTACCTGGGAAACACATATCCTTAGTGATATGTGTTCCCCCACCTAGGAAACACGTATCCCTGATGATGTGTGTTCCCCTTCCTGGGAAACACATATCCCTAGTGATATGTGTTCCCCTACCTGGGAAACACATATCCCTAGTGATATGTGTTCCCCCACCTGGGAAACAAATATCCCTAGTGATATGTGTTCCCCCACCTGGGAAACATGTATCCCTTGTGATATGTGTTCCCCCACCTGGGAAACACATATCCCTAGTGATATGTGTTCCCCCACCTGGGAAACACATATCCCTAGTGATATGTGTTTCCCCACCTGGGAAACACGTATCCCTAGTGATATGTGTTCCCCCACCTGGGAAACACGTATCCCTAGTGATATGTGTTCCCCCACCTGGGAAACACAGATCCCTAGTGATACGTGTTTCCCCACCTAGGAAACACGTATCCCTAGTGATATGTTTTCCCCTACCTGGGAAACACATATCCCTACTGATAAGTGTTCCCCCACCTAGGAAACACGTATCCGTAGTGATATGTGTTCCCCTACTTGGGAAACCAATATCCCTAGTGATATGTGTTCCCCCAGCTGGGCAACACAAATCCCTAGTGATATGTGTTCCCCCAACTGGGAAACACATATCCCTAGTGATATGTGTTTCCCCACCTGGGAAACACGTATCCGTACTGATATGTGTTCCTCTACTTGGGAAAGATATATCCTTAGTGATATGTGTTCCCCTACCTGGGAAACGTGTATTCCTAGTGATATAAAATTTTTTTGACAACCCTGGTTGTGGGACTTAGTGCGGGTCATTGTGGGTCACTTTGGGTTGTTGTGGATCACTGTGGGTCGTTTTGGCTAATTCCTTGTTTTAGTAACTATGCCATAATTCCTCACAGGCTACACTGCACATGTATGGGTTTCATAAGACCTTTTTCTGGCTAAGGTATAGAGGAAATCAGCACTGTCATATGAATCCACAACAGTCTATCTATCTACTATTAGTGATACCTTAGTGCCAAGTTCCATGGAGATGAATGATGGCAGCATGGGTTTCCTGATACTGTATTTCTCATACCACAGACGATCATATTTAGTGTCATAATCCACTGCAACAAAAAACTGAAAGACAAAGTTTAACATATAAACAGGAAAGATTAATACCAGTAGAAATGGGCTTTTACATGTGAATCCATCTGTAACAAAAAATTTAGTGATGGAAAGATATGTTGCCTCGCATGTCAAAATAATATACCAATAAGTAAGGTAAGGTGTTGTTACAAAAAAGGCTATAGGCTGATGAGATGATTTACCAACAAATAGTTGCATGCACTGCCATGTAATATGAACACATTAATTAACTATAACATACAAGGTGTAGCTGGGTAACCAACCCAAGAAGGGAAAGAAATCCTTTTGAGGAGCTTTTACATAACGACCTTACCTCATTGTACAAATCATCAAGTTCTCCTTCATAAATCCATCTATCAAGAATGACACGGATTGGACGAGCAACCTGTAATAGGAAATTACAGTTACCAGCGCCGTACAAATGACTTATTGACAAGATCAAGCAAAACTAACTACGAGAGAATGACTGGAGAACTGACAATTTGACTAACAACAGACGACTGTTTAACCGTGACGATAGACGGTTCAAAATGCACCAATCACTGAGTACAAGTCTTCAAAGCCAATAACATCACGGCTTAACTGACAGACGACCAATAACATCACGACATAATTGACCAATCAGATCAATAACCAGAGTATAATACCATCAACTGACGTGATACAACTCACTTTGACTCTGAAGATGACTACCGCACAGGTTGTCGAAACGTCAGTCACTGTCAACAACAACAGTCCTATTCAGGACTACGTTCACATCAAACTCAACCTACTTTTGAAATGACTCCTGGGTTCAAACCTTTCACAGTATAATAAAAGTAATAATGATAATGAAATAATTATAACAGTAGTAATAACGTCTCACTTCATATGGTTGAACATTCCGTTACCACCAATTCAAAATGCAAAGATTTGATGATTGCTTACAGGAGGTGCTTACTTATGAAAGATTCCAAATTTAAACAAAAAGTTTAGTAACTTTCACTGAGAAAATTTTGGTATTTTAGAAAAAAAATTTGCTTGCCTCTTACACTGGCCTACCAACCCCCCCTTTTAATTTCACTAACATTAACTTTACCCTGGCAAATGTTGCTTGGCTATCAGACAACTTGTAATATTATTATCATTTAATGATAGCCTGATGGGTAATTCCTTTAGCCCTGGTATATTGGACAGCACTTTTGCCACTAGCAGTCCTTACCAGATTAAGAATATGCCTGACAAGAGACTTGACAAAGGGATCCCCATGCTGCATGTTAGAATGAAGAGCAGACAACAAAGCTCCTCCTTTCTTTCCTGTATTAAAAAGACAATTATTAATCAATACATTTGACATTAATAAAACCATTTAAACCCATAAGGATGACAAGAATCTAACCCTTCCTAAGTTATATTATCATAGTACTTGTTAATTAAAGATAATGGTCTCAAGAATAACAGGAAAGATCATCAACTAACAAATCCTAATTTTTCACTTTTTTTATTATTATTTTTTGTCTATTGCATTGAATTATTAATTTTTTGGACCTTGTTTTTCTCAAGGGCACTGTAACAAGCCATAGTTCTTAGGCTCCTAGAGGTAAAATAAATAACATATATGTCTCTGTCTGTGTCTAAGTTCTAATTGTTGAACAAATTCTCCTCACCAGTACCTCAGAAAATGAATACATATGGAGTATGGAGAATATGGATGTAGATATAAGGGTTCAAATGGTTAACCAGTGGATCAGTACCTAGAGGAATTTAAAGATTAAGTTTTGGGCCTGTGAATATTTTCAAACATTGTTGTGCATGTGTATTTGCGAAAATCTGCACTAAACCAAAACTGTTTTGACTACTACTCTTAGCCTCGGAAAGCATGCCCTCCACATAAGATTTGTATAGGTAATAGCATGATTTGTAGTGATATTTGGCATAAATACTACGAGTGATATTTCGAAATTGTTGTATGTAAATTCACGAGCTGTTAGGCGAGTGAAATTTGAGACAATTTTGAAATATCACCAGTGGTATTTATTCCAAATATCACCTACAAATCACGCTATTATTTGTTTATACTACTACCCGCAAAAGGTTAAACTTTGTAATTTTCACATTTACGTAGGCTAAAAGAACGTAATCAAATGCAACCGCTCTTCAAATTAAGCTGGAATACCACTGCTCTAAGCCAATCAGATTGCAGAACTTTCCCATGTAGTAGTATAAAAAGTATAAAAACACTTACAAAATGTACTAGAACCATTGTCCATGTCATTTTGACAATTCACTGCACTGTCACAATTATTTCTTCCCTTTGATAGAAGTCCAAGTCCCAAATTCACAATTTCTGCTTTCCACCCACAGTATTGTGCTATTGAGTAATCACCGTACCTTTGCAGGCATCAACCAATGCAGCAAGGGTCCTTAACCTCATCATTGGATCATATGTCCACACCATCAATCGACGTAGTGTCAAACTTCCACTTGCTCCCTCTCCAACAATTCCTGCATCACCAACTTGATGTTGGCCTTCTAGCACAGCTAACAGCCTGTAGTATTCAGTGAGCTCCTGCTGCAGAGCAGCGCAAAAGCTTTGTCCTACTAATCCCATTGCCTTGTCTCCTGTGGGTAGAAATAATGTTGCAGAGGGCCTGTGAGGGTGAAACTCCAACAGCGAAGAAGACAAGTGCAAATACAATACATGTACATGTTTTAACTTTTGTGCTCCTGGGCCGAGTTGTTCAAAGCTGGGTTAAGATAACCCAGGGTTAGTTCGAAATTTGAATTCAGATATGAAAGCTTAAAAAGCAAATTCAGTTTAATTCTTTTTGTTAACAGTTTGATGATCGGCTACTCTAAAAAGAATAGAGAAAATTGTCCGAGAAAATGCTTTTGATGAAAAGAAAAGAGACCCGGGTTAAAATTTAACCCTGGGTTAGCGCTAATCCGCCTTCAAACAACTGGGCCCTGGGTGTTACATGTCTAAATAAAGGATTTGATTTGATTTGATTTGAATAGTAAAAATACAAACAGGAACATTGGCCTCATCCTCAAAATGTGAAATGATGGGTCATCAAATTAAGACTAGGGACACAACTGTAACTGTTACAGGTCAAAATTAAATTGAGGTTAAAATTTTTTAAGCTACATGTAGGTTGAATCTCAATTTCTTTTGTCTCCTAGCTCTAATTCACAAAAGCTGTAATAAATTTACCCTGCAAAGAGAGCCTCTTCACACTCTTGACACACTGTACACACAGGGTTTTTAACATATTTGGGATTTTCAGGGGTTATATAGTGTACAAATGTAAAAATTCCATACAAATACCTGCATGTGCATCTAAGTATTTCCGTATTTTGCGATACAGCCAGCCCAGCTCAGCCACCTTGTGAACAAGTTCCCGGACTGGCTTGGGAACTCCAAGTTTGGGATCAATGCGATAGGCATCATTGGCTTGGTCAAACTTGATTACTTTTCCCTCAATTCCTTGGAAGATGTAAATAATATCTCGGAGTAGAGAAGCTTCAGAAATCTCATACGAGGCTGAAAGCAAAAAAGTGTGTTCTACATGATTGTAGTTTTGAGTTAGTATGTAAAATCTACAGCACATACATAATTTTATGCACCTCGTTTACCCAAATTTTTCGCATTTTCCCCCCAAAAAAATTAACGACATAGTTAAACCACTTTTTCACTTGAAATAATTCTTTTAATCTGAAAAATGAGCATAGTAACAGTGTAGAGAAAAAAAAGGAACTAAAACAGGAACATTTTTTACAGTATATTATGCATTTTGTTCATCCAAATATGTAAATGTTAACTTTTAACGTCGTCCTGGGGTACCAGGGCCTCCTATTCCGAGACTTCTTGTGATATTTTTTTTAGCTTTTTTTTCAATCCAACCGACTGACCCAATATCAGGAAACGCATTCGACGCTAAACGAAAAAAAAGGGGATGGCCTTATGGATCAAGATCAAGATTAGTACCATGTGCACTGGCAAGGACCATGATCAAGGGGAAAATTTGGATCTAGTCTGTTAGTAACTTACTGTGTGATACAGATCAAGAAAACAACGCTAATAGGCGTAATGTGTAAGGTTGTGGATTAGACGACAACAAGACATGCCCTCTTGATATTCTATATTAACATGTTAACAGTAAGCTCAGACATCAGCATACAAGGGCGCCACTGGCAGCCACTATTAGTACATTTTATTAGGTTACTGTAACCCACCCATAGCCCATGATATATGAATGATGTGTGATGTGTGAAAGGTAGACCACACCCCCGGGGAAACTTCCCCTACTCTTTTGAAACAGTAGTGTGGGTTCTTTTACGTCCACTTTGATTTGACTAATGAAAGAGGGATGAAGGAAACAAAGCCAAAGGCTTAACCTCACTGCCCAATGACAAAATCATCTTAGCTGAGACAAACTCCAGAAAATTGTAGGGAATTTATTACAATAAGCTTCAAAAATTGTACACGAATGGAACAATCATCTAGAAATTTTTAGCTATCCTTAAGTAATAAAACAAAAAAACAGGCAATATTTGCTTCTCTCAACAGATATTTTAAAGAAAACAGCAGTTGGGTACCCAGTCTACCACTTGGGCCTTTATTTCAAGCACCCCATCATTATAACCTTCCTGTGAATGATCAAGAGAAAGAAGATGAAAAACAACAATATTTTCCTCCCCTCTAACTGACCCAGCCATCTCTGCACCATTGAGCAAAGGAAAGTAAACTGACAGAATTTCATGACAGCTTAATATACATGTACTGCCTACAAGGAAGTTTTTATTCATCTGGCACCAGTTGTTTAAAAGGTAAATCTAGTGATCCACTTGATAAATCTCTATCCATTAATCCAGTGGATAGTTCCCCTGATACTTACCCACTGGATGACCTTTATACAGTGGAAAACATTGACTCTCGAAAAACTAAGGCTAGCATGTTTACAGTGTGGTCAAAAGGCCTGTTTACGTTTTCTGAAAAGGTACAGTGTAATTGAAGCTTTGTCTGGATTATTGGTATAACAACTTACTATTCTGTGTGTCATATCCATAACTCATAAATCGCACTGCAGATGGCAATGCTGATGACTGTCCAGAAGTTGGTAACCTGTTTTGGGACACACTTAATGACTGTGCCACAAGTGTAGCCAAGCGAGATCCATCACTTCCTTCCTGCATTGAGACTTCATCAGCAAAATGAACTGACGGTGTTGGCCCATAATTTGGGGCAAATGACGCGGGGGTAGGAGTGGGATCTAAGGATCTGGACGCTACACTGCTGACACCCGAGCTGCTTTCAGTTGCATGAGTCATCGAAAGAACACCAGGCGTGTGACTAGAAGGACGCTGGGATGCCTGTGTAGAAACTGCAGGTGTGGACGTCAGGTATGTAGGTAGCCCTTGACCAAAGAAGGATGCAGCCCCGGCAGCCTAAGAAGAAAGCGACATAAACTTCACCAGCCTGTTGGATCATCACAGTTAGCATAATATGGCAATAAAAAAGTTCCTGCAACTTTTGTCCACTATCACTCTGTGAATTCAGCGTGCAAAGAAAGTAGTGTCCGATAGCCCGGGGCTAGTGGATTTTGCTATCGGGCTAGTGAATTCTGTTATTAACTTGCCCGACGGGCAAGTGAATTTTTTTGAGGAATTCAAATTACAGAAGAACTGTGAAATCAATCTGCTCATCAAAACGTTTTGTGGGCTAGTTGAAATGATATTTGGGTTAGTAAGTGTTAGCTTCAGCTTACGCGAATGACAAGCTGTAAAAATGGCTTTCTTTGCACCCTGGAATTGCATGTATGGAATTTCTTTTTTTTTGTTAAAGGAAAATTTACAGTAAATAAATACTTTTATTTGTATTAAAGTTTGGTACAGAACATCAAGGTCAAACTCCTTGGTTAAAATGTTTAACATAATTTACATGAGTGATGTAACACTGTAACCCACATAATTAATTTTATAAGAACATGATCTTGCTGGGCTAAACAGCTTCTTTTATATTTTTGGGTATTAAAACGGCAAATATCTGCCAGCAGGTTCTTGAAACCACCAATCTCTCACATGCGGGTGTTTACAGTATTTTGTTGGGTAAAGCAGGTGGAGGATGAACAGTTTGATATATTATAATGGATGGTTTGAGCTGACTATTGTAAGAAAAAGAAAACAGCAGTGTTTTATCCTTGACCTCTCTTTTGTTACTTACCTGACCATGTGAATGATCTGCCCCTGAGCTTTCGCTGACACTCAACAAAAAATAAAGAATTGCCCATCTGTTTTTAAGAACTGGCTGAAATTCAAATATAAATTAAAGAGATTATTGATGTAAACAACAGTTAAAAATACCAGTTTCCTTTGACAAAGAAAATTTTTACTGGTGAAAGCACTCACTCCCACCAATGTGCTCTGGGTTCCGTTGATCACTGTTATTACATTGTCAATCATTTCAGTTTTGTTAGTTTTATATGGATTTCATGAGTTTTTGGATATTGATGACCAGTGGCTGGTCCTGACCCCTCTACTCAAAAACCCCACATTTTTAAACTTCAGATAAGCCCAGCATGCCCAATCGATGAAAATTGATCATCGAAAACCAATCAATATATTCAATAATAATATTATTAATCAATTAATACTGATAATACTCACAATGCAAGTCGTCTTAATAGCATAAGGGTATAAGCAGATACGTTACGCATCCGTTTGCATGGACTTGAGTCAGTCTTACTGAAGTCTTACATGGGTTTCAATGGATTAGACTTTTAAGGAAGAGAAAAATGACAGTAGGTAAGACTTTCAATTACTATGAGTGCCTAGCTTAAACATATCTGAAATCATTAAACGACCACTGACAAGCAATATAATTGATGAAAATTGATACTCACAGCTCGTTCAATCTTTGATTTTCATCAATTTCCAAAAAGTGAACATCAATCAATTAGTCACTATTGATTAAAATCCGTTACTATAATTGATTTTATTGGTTATCGAATTTCATCGATTGGGCAGGCCGGGGGATAAGACATGGGTTAGGACATGGTTAGATGAGAAGTAACATATCAAAATTTATTTACAATATATAAAGCTCTTACTTGTGAGGCCAATTTACGATATAACTCAGAGAAGACAGCAATGTCCACCTCTCTTTTCTCCTTGAGTACTATTAAAACAAAACAAACACTTTAAGATTTCCTGTGTTTTCTCTTCTACAGTGTGGTAGTAATGGCTCAGTAAATTCCAAGTTCACCGACTGTTAGATAAAACAAAAACTTACATTTCCTTTTTATTCTTTCCACAACTCTGAATTCATCTGTGGCAACCGTTGGAGCAAAACGACTAAGAGAAACATGAAATTAAGTTGCTGAAATTTTTAATTTTTTTAATTTGACTGTTAATACAGGAAGTACCTACATTGAAGAACAAAACAAAGAATACCCCTTTAAACACTTGCTGTATTAAGCTACATAAAGTAGAGGGAAGGAAAATTTATACATGTAATGCATTCGTTTCCTGTTTTGATTAATTATTAACCCTTAAAGGAGCTGTGTCCTGGGGGGTGAAGACTCCCACATAAAAGTGACGGGGATGCTCTTTGTCTCACTTTGGGGTGTAAATTGCAGATTTTGGTCTCACTCAGGGTGTTTGGGACGGAAAGTCACTATATTTGGCCATTAGGGTATCACTTAGTACCGTGCATAAAGAAATTTACAAAAATGCCCTGACACTGACATACAGAAATCTCCTTTGGGAGTCAGTTTAAGCTTGAGCCACACCCACATTGGTCTGCCTTAGGGGTTTAATTTGAATTTTGACAAGTATCCCCTTCACTTTTATATGGGAGTACCCTAAATCTTCTCCCCCCTCCCAGAGGCTGTGTCACGGTGGCTGTCCAGTTCGTTCTGTTAACATTGACAAATATGCTTTCTTATGCCCTATGGAACTTAAAGAAATTACTTGAGAACGACAAAATCACAGTTTCAGCATAAAAAATTATGTTTTACTCAATTTGATGACAGTTCCTACTGTTCCCGGGGGGAGTACTCCCATACATTACCTATATCGGTATGTGCCGCCCAACGGGGTCGTGATTTTGAAGCTCCTAATTCAGAACAGGGTATCCATTTCAGAGGCGTTTTCTAGAACGGGGTATAATATTTCGAACGCACGAAAGCTCCAGTACTCCGGATAATTATGAAGAAGCATTTATTTGATGTATAAGTCGAACAAATAAAGAAATATCTTTTTAAAAAAACAGGGCTATTTCAATTTACAAACTTTCTAGAACGGAGTATAAAAAATTGGCCCATTTCTAGAACGGGGTGTCAATTTGGAGTTCCGGGCGGCACATACCCACCCAAAAAATACCCAAGTGCCCCCCCCCCCCCCCCCCGGGTTACGGTTGCAATTTTGATAATAAAATTAATTCGTTACACAGCTCCTTTAACTCCCAAATTCTAAAAGTCTAATTAAGTCAGTTAATGATTCAATTGAAAATCTGTAGAAAGATTCAGTGAAAATTAATGATTCGTGCTCTGGCTGATGTGGCGTAAAAATGCAAAAATTGATTGCCGACTGATATTGTTTTCGAACACCATCGATCATGTCAGCTGTTTACATGAAATACTAAAAGTCACAAAATTACTTAGCGAAAAAAAGCCACGGCCAAAGTTATTACATACCTTCCAACCAGTCTGAGAGCATACTGAAAATGCTCGGATATTTCTGGAGATTTGTCTGCTAAAACAGAAAAAGAGAAAATAAGTAGGCTTAGTTTCATAATTCGAAGAGCAGCCTTTGGTTCATATTTTCAAGACAATTTCGTATGCTCATACCCTTTAAATCAGTTCCTTTTCCAAGGAGACGGCAGCACAACTTGTATAGTAGGGCTGCAGGAGAATTAGGATCGTCTATCGAGCTGTCTACCGGCATATTAAACCCAAGTCACTCACTTTTTCAGCTGTTTACAAGTCGGCAGCCATCTTGAAAACAGCCCGCCAATAAACCCTCGTACCCAGTCGCTATTTATGTTACAGTTGGGGTGAGACGGGTGAGAGAAGATTGGGGTCATGTTGATATGCGCGGAGAATCATGGGAAGGGGTGAAGAGAAAAGAACTTTTTAGCGAAAACAACTTGCGTGAAATGCGTGAAAACTTTTGCCTTTGTCTTGCGGTGTGTCAAAAAACAACATTCCTCACTTCAAATGGGGCTTTTGTTAAAAAATTTCAATCTTTTGATTTAAATTTTTGAGCCTATAAATGTTTAGAGTAGTTCTTGTTAACATTGTTTTATTTCCATTGTTTTTGGACTTTATAAATATTTTTAGCACTTTTTACATTTTTACATATTTTATCACATTTTAGCGTTCACCACATTTTTATCTATTATAACTTGTTTTTAACTTATTTATGCTAATTTAGAGAACTTTTATACACTTGAAAATGACCTCGGAGAGGTCGAAACGTCGTGATTTTTTATCGCTAATATTTATCTCAAAATAAATGCATACTACTGTAAAATTTGCCATACATGATTAATGGGAGAGATGGGAAATTGGGCTATTGCTTTTAATATCGGTATCCCCCGGTTGAGGACTTACCTTTTCTTCTTATCCCAAAAGATTGGCTACAACTGTATTCACCCCTGACGAATTCCATAAAATATTTGCCTGCGTGCATCCGAGTGCAACAAAGGAAATAGGAGACATCTGAACGCAGGCAATAAATTTTGGTTCCTACCCCTGAAGAATATGGGTAAGAATTTTGTGAAAAATAAAGCTTCACCCCCAAAGAATTCCATATTTTTTAACAATACCCCTAAAGAAATCCTCAATTTTTATAACTTACCCCTGGAGAATTCCATGGTTCCTCAACCTGGGGAGGTGCAGATATTAAATGCAATAGCCCATTCTATATTTAGAGGTGAAGGGTTTGGAGAAAAAAACACATTACGAGTGTTCTACGTTTTCATGAGGTATTTTTCACATCAACGACGAGGTCTGGGAGCTGGGACTAGTAGGACTGCATGCGTGAGTAACATTCGACGGCATCGACTGAAGGAGTGGAGGACTGGAGGATAAGCGTTTAAACTTGGACGTCAGGTGCGCTGGGCATTCTGCAACCTAGCCCGGAAAAAAAGGACCTTACCATTATTCACATTCCGTTCGGAATATTCGAAATTGCTGGCTAAGTGGTAAGCAACCGTCTCTTGTACTCTGACACTCGGGTTGAGAGAGCCTTGGAAAGGTAGGAGTGGGCTAGGAACCCCCTTGGGTGTTGAATTAAATTGTTGAAAAATATTTCACTCGTTCGCCGCGCTCGCTCACGAAATGCTTTTCAATACTCGAAGAGAAATTTCGTATCTTCGCGTGTCGGAGTATTGACAACCCTTCCCCGCGCAGCCATGTAATATCCTCTAAGCACTGTATCATTATTCATTCAACAAGAACAGAAGTAGTTAAATTCAAAAAACGTTTATTAACAAGACTATTTCTTCGTTTACAAAAGCTTTACAAATTGTTTTAAATCCTACATGTTATGATTAAACTACGAAAAGCGAATTTACTTTCAATAATCGACCATTTGTATTAAGACTGTATATTCAATAAAAAAATTAAAAGCGATCCATTTAAGCTACCTATCTCATCTATCAAATTTCTCTATAGCATATATTTTTACCATTATATTTTGTAATGAATATTTTGGCACATATCAACAATAAAGAGAAACAGAACCACCCAAAAGAGCTTCCAAATTTTACAAAACTAATCTAATATTTTTGCAGTCTGATGTGTGATAATGAGGAAAGGCTGATTTGAAAAATAGATAGCTTCAGAGCGTCTGGTAGAGAACAAGTTTCTATAAGCAGAATAATCGTCTTCATGTCAGTTTCAAGCATTTTCCATTTGCTTGCAGCTAGAGATGAAGACGAAAAACAAATGAATATAAAAACTGGCTTTTCTACTGTTGTTTGCACCAAAACAAAGCCATTTCCTAAAACAGAAATTACTACACAATACCCTGTATGTAAATTCCCTTAAACTGACACGTTATCCTATTTAAGTGATGCACAGGCTTTGTGAGGAAAAAGTGAATATCATCAGACTAAAGAAAACACCTCTCTACGCGCTGTAGAGGGGTCCATGGTATAGTCGTCCTTTGAAATTATCCAAATGATTTTAAAATATGATTGTATACAAAACTAACCGAATAACCATTATACTTGCAAACCGGGGTACTGAGTGTTAAAACCAAATTTTGATATTTTCTACGCAATCTATGGTTCTCTTTTTTGAATAAAGAAAAAAATATATATACCAAATAGTGGTAAGACTATTTCTAATCTCGCACTATTGGAAGTAATTAACAACAGTCAATTAAGACAATAATGCACTCTCTTGTACAATGAGTTCAAGATATCATAGAACGTATTCTCTCTCTAAAGAATAAAAAAACATTTTAAGCTTAAAGCAAATAACAAGAATATAACGAAGAAATGAGACGTCTGTTAAACATATTTGTGCATCACAATTAAAAACTGTGCGTATTTCTTCGCATTTTGGTATCTTGTCAATGGAAAAGCTCAGTTGCTTTTTCGTTTGTTTTGATTTTGTTTATGTAATTTCATGAATTTACTCAATTCCACGATGTGCGATCATTGCGAGCGACTTTCAATCGCAGCGATCGAGTTACGATCATTGCGATCAATGTACGACTTGCGTTATAAACTGTAAGAGTGGTTTCCATTTAGGCGCTACGATCGCTTAAGATATTTTTCCACAAATAATCCGGACATAATTGCTGTTTTTTGTGGACGGTTCCTTATATGAGTTTCACTTGGCAAATCAAGGGAAATAAAGACAAAGATTTATCCAAACGCATTTTAAACTATTTTAAATAACACTCAGGATCTAGGCAGTTGTATCTTGAAACGTCATTTCCAGAAAGTGGCTCTTTAAGCGACAATCTCTTGGGACTAAAAGTCTGACTTTATCAAAACAACAATGTCGACAGTGGTACTGCAAATTCCGATATTTAAAACAATAATAATAATAATAATAATAATAATAATAATAATAATAATAATAATAATAATAATAATAATAATAATAATAATAATAAAATTAAGTCGTCCCAACAGCAGAAAGTTTGATTTCGGTATTACTGTCAACGAGCTTTTGTCAAGTCACTAAAAAAGCACTCACTATCGAACTGCCGCTTAAACTGCGAATTATGTGATCTAATTAGTGAATAAATTCTCTTTAGTTAGGTAAGTCACCCCCGCCGGGGGAGAGTGGGTCAACAACTCCTCCCCCTCCGTTACCATTTCCATTTAACGCGTTTTTCATGCAGACGGTACATCTGCTGACATGTTGGCGTTGTTCGCCTGCTTTTATGGTCTGTGGGGATGGTCTCACAAACTGGTCCTGCTCATTGACAATCGATAGCCAGAAACTATAAGTGCTTCCATAGTAATGACATGTTCCACGACCGTGGCATTCTATGAAGGGACTGGTTCGGAAGTCCTCAAGGCAGGAGCCTGGTGACGAGAGAAGCTGCCCCGCCCCGTCGTTACCGGCGCTTGTGTGCTGACGGGGAACAAAGGAGAAATTACATTAGCAACGGCGCTACCTTATTAGTTCCCTCCACGTGATTCAGTTGAAGGACGGAATTCACTCCGGCAATGTTGGACAATTTATTTTGGTATGTTTTGCACCGTTAACGCCATTTTTTTTATATGGATGAATAACTTGAGAGTTTGAATGTTTCATCATTTTAGGGACAAACTTCCTATTAACCCACCCCCGTAAAAGCCCCAAATTTTCTCGTTAACGCTAAAATTATAAGTCTGGAAGTCTAAGCTTTAATTTGATACCAAGGAAACTATGTCTCATGGGGTTGCTACGAAATTGCCTTTTTTGAACTCATGGACTAGCTGCATTTCGTAAAGGAAAAACGCTGAAAAAAATCAACGTTCGAGCGTCATAAACTCTACACAAACAAAAAACAACAATATCCAAAACAAAAAAAGAGGCGAATTGGGTGAACTTGGGTAAAGTTTTTGGTTAAATTTTTTTATTTGCGCGGGAGCAGGCTTACCATGAGGAAACTGTAACCTCTCCAAAGTGGTTCCCAGTTCTCTGGACAATCAGGTTCCACCATACTTTGGCTGTGAACTGCCATGACCATGGCGGGTGCCTCACACACTCGGCAGCGGCTGATGAAAGGCTTGATGGCTTGTTCACTTACAGGCATCATCGGTATGGGTTGAGTGGTTGATAGCCAGAAGCTGTAATCATTCCTCGAAGCTAAGTTACAGTTCTCGTTCAAGTTACAGAACAGGAAAGGCATGGTGCTAAACTTGGGTAGACACGAGCCCGGCTGTCCCAAATCTTGGCCATGAGCGCGCTCGTTACCCTGCACGTATAGCAAGCTATATCCTTCCCACAGGGATACTGTATTTTGCGGGCATGCAGGCAGGTCCGTGGTTTGACTGTGCCTTACTACGTAAAATCCAAAGTCTGCTTCACCTGGGGGTCCCGGAAGTCCGGAACTACCCGGCGGACCCGGTAGTCCCTGTTCTCCATTACTACCCGGGAGTCCAGCGAGACCATCAAACCCAGGAGCGCCTGAAGAAGAAAATGGTTAAATCAATCAATCAACTTTATTGGTACATCTAATTAAAATGGGTTTTCACATACCAATTACAATAAAATCTAATATGAACAATAGAAATCTAAAATAAACATTTGAAAGTGATAAAACATTACCATATTATTTGAAAAATATAAAATATGTATAATTACACCTATTGAGTGTCAATGGCTTAAAAACTCGTCAAGTGCAGGTCCTTTAATCGCATTCTTAAAAACATTAAATGACTCTATGTTTGCTAAACTTTCTGGAAGGTCATTCCAGAGCTGAACAGCCCAATATGAGAAAGATCGCTGACCTGTCGCTGATCTAAAAGATGGTATATGAAGTTTATCTTTATTCCTAGCATTTCTAGTATGCACCTGGCTTCTTGTCGAAAACTTATTACACAAGGATGGTGGGGCTAATCCCTTTATATAGTTGCCTCTGTACAGAATACAGAGGATACTTCAAAGGAGCAGGGATAATCCGGACCATGAAATTCTGGAATACGGGGCCAGGGTCATTTCTTCGCATGCAAATGGATTTTAGTTGTTACAAAATACAGTGGAAGCTCTCTTAACGGACACTTTTTTAAGAGGGCAGCTCTACTTATGGCCACCTTCACAAAACCCTGTTTCAAATCTAATACAAACCCAGCATTTTTACCTTCCCGTAAGCGGCTGCGGACTGGGACACTGACAGGGTTTACAAGTTCGATTTTGGTTTTGTTTTTAAGCTCCTACAAGCGGACACCACCCGAAATGAAATCCCAATCTCCCCTGAATCTTGTATAAATCAACTTCAAATTACTGTTCTTCACAATGAATTGATATCAGTTTCAGTGTATGCGTGTTTGTCCTTTTAACTAAAACATCAGCCAGGTTACACTTTGAAGGCATTTTATTCCTGTGCCGACCAAACTACAACTTTGTCAGAACAACAATATAGCCAAACACTAACAAACAGTTTTTTCGGGTAAGCTCCCATAAGCGGCCATCTATCCCATACACCTCTAGTGGCCGCATACGATAACCAGTCGTAAGTGGACAGCTCCAGGTACGGGACACCCTTTTCGCGTCCCGAGGGAGATCTCGAGGGCGTCCGCTTACGAGAGCTTTCGTTGTACGATGACATCACTGTAGGAAAATGACTATTTAAAACGTTGTGAGCTCTTCGTTTGTCCTGTCCCAGTTCGTTCCTTGCGCGTCCCGGCAAGCCAGTTTTGAACCGTCTGATAGGACTTGGACAATGGCCGTTCAACAAAAAGCTTTGTCCGGACTAAAATCCTTGAGTGACCAGACATTTTGTCCGATCGTTTACGCTGATAATAGCCTGAGAAAACAGCCCACATTTGGCGACACTACCCTTAGTCTCCCCTCCAAATGACGTCTGAGAAACGGGCGCAGAAATTCCATACTGATGACGCGTCACTACCCAGATCTAGGTAGTGCTTCTGATTGGTCGTGGCACGTGGGAAATTTGATTCAACCAATCAGAAGGACTACCCAGATCTGGGCAGTGCCGCGTCATCAGTATGGAATTTCTCTGCACGTTTCTCAGACGTCATTTCGCGGGGAAACCAGTGGTAGCGTCGCCAAATGTCGGCTGTTTTCTCAGGTTACGCTTCTAATGGAAGATTTAATTCAGAACTTCAGATTTTTTAATAAGGTTGGACATTATTGGAGTTCGATAAGAAAAAAGGGAAAAGAAAAATACGACAGACCAAGGAATTTTTATAGAGATATCCGGCCAAGAACAGGTTGTGTCCAAGTAAGAACAGGTTTGGCAGGACAACTTAACCGGTGCCAGCCGGAAAATGATATCAAGCTCTACCACCTGACCTGCCACCTGCAAAGAGCCTATTTCGTTTATAACGGGAAGCAAACTCTCCTCATAATAGCATAAGAAATATATGGAGAATAGTATCAAGAAAATGAATGTTGATATAAGTTAACACAGACAATCACGTACCTTTCTCTCCCTGGACCCCATCAACTCCCTGGTCGCCTTTCTCTCCCTTGGGTCCCGGAGGTCCTTGGGCTCCCCGAGGTCCCTCGCTACCTTGGTCCCCTTGGAGACCGCTAATTCCTTGCTGACCAATATCGCCTTTGTCACCTTTTTCACCTACGAAGGGCAATAACACACTATACATTAGAAAGACCGCTACAATGGTAGCGTCCCACACAGACGTCATTAGGGCTTCGTCACGCGTTCCTTCCTCACGAACGTTCCTCCCTCCTTTTGTTGGGGAGGATTGCGTGACAAGCCAAAAGAAGTCTGCGTACGAGGTTACTACGATGGAAACTCGGAAATTATAAAACTCTGAACGCATTATGAACACCCCGCCAGTCAGAAAATCCTGAAGTTAACATCTTAACCAGTTAAGGCTGGTTTTCACTTGCGACGGAGTCGGAGTCGTAATCAGAAGCGTTGAACTTATGATCTAGCGAAAACAGCGTTCCGATTCCGCTTATGGTCTAGTGAAAACCAGATTGTCGGAGTCGGAAGCAGAAGCGGAAGAACTAAACTAGTCACAAAGCGTGGAAACGTGCATTGTGATTGGTTTAGCATCCAACTCCGACAACCTGGTTTTTACTAGATCATAAGCGGAACGTAAGCGACGGAGTCGTAAGCGGAGTCGGAAGAAATGGAAACGTTCTGATTCTTCTGACTCCGATTCATTCACACTTATGACTCCGCTTACGACTCCGATTTTTGATATTCACTCGGTCATAAGCGCTCTTAGGTCTTCGCTTACGACTCCGACTCCGTCGCTAGTGAAAACCAGCCTTTACGGTGTCCACTCAACACTGAATTTCTCCTTGTAACAACACTGCTCATTTAAAGAACATGATCACGAGAGAAAAAAAAAAAAAAAGGGAAATGAAAAAAAAAAATGTGAAAAAAACCTCTAACCACCAATGAAATGCTAGGTGAGCATTCGCGCGAAAACATTTCATCTTCACATGTTGAAAGACTGATGACAAGCGTTAGAGCCGCTTATTCTTCATTGCACGACTGATAGGGTTTAAGCAGTACGTTACGCTAGTAATTAAGAGAAATAGTCTTGCAAACTGGTTTGGAGAAAAACGCCTCATACTTTGATAAACAATATAATACAAAAACAACTCGGAAAAACATCTTGCTAACCTAAAATATAAGTATAAGCAAGAATTGACACAAAATAAGTAAACGTAATATTTCGGTTCTTATTTCAAGACCATTATCAAACGTGAAATACAAGATGGAAAAGCGCTGAACTTATAAAGAGAGCTAGCCAGAAAGGTGTGACTGAATATTAACAAACTAATAATTGTGACAAGAATGTGGAGGAAGGAACAACAAAAATGCTGAAATTCAAATTAAACCTAAAGCTAAAACAATACAAGCTCTTTGGCAGCTTTAATGCCATAGTTAAGTTGAGGTATGTACCTCTTAATTAATAAAGATCCAAGAAAACAGGAGTGGTTATAGTTATTGTTGCATGCAATAATTGCTGCGTTATAGGAAATAGTTTGGTGAACGCGGGAAGTGAAATTAACTACATCGCCTTAAACCAATGAGGCAAATTATTCCGAGAAAACAAAAACTTAAATGCCTCGGCACTGTGTAAGCGTTGGAACATTGCAGAATTATGGTCAGAGCTGTGTTCATCTAATCTTACGCTGAGACATCTATCAGTCTTGCCCATGTATTTAGCATTACAAGCAGGACATGTCAGTTTGTAAATCACATGAGATTTAAGATGCATAGGGTTTGGATTCTTTGTTCGAGCAAAATGATGAAAGTTTCTTAGTTTGATAGAAAATTTAAAGGTAAATTTTGAAGGGTAAAGGTTTATTGATAAACAACCTTTACGGGTTGTGGGAATGGGTAGGGATGGCATCTTGCAAGGGACCTGAGTCCCGTTCGTGCACATTCACTCTGGGCAGGCCTGTGTCCAGAAAAGCTGGTAAATAAATAAAAATAAAAATAATAAAATAACAAAAAAGGAGTATCTTACCCACACCCTTTCCAGGTTCACCCTTTTGTCCTGGTGCTCCATTCGCCCCGCGTTCACCAGGATCTCCTGTAAGACCGGGTAATCCCTCATCACCCGGAGGTCCAGGATCTCCTTGCTCACCATCCCGACCATCTGCACCCCTTTCGCCGGCTTCACCCTGAAGGCCGTCGGTACCGCGATTTCCTTTAGGTCCCTGGGGACCCTGTATACCAACGGCACCGGCTACTCCTTTAGCCCCAGGTTCTCCTTGCTCCCCGGGTGGACCCATCAGTCCAGGTCGTCCCTCTGCGCCTCCTTCTCCTGGGTTTCCTTGATCGCCTGTAGTTACAAAACACAGGGATTGTCTAACCCTTGTATTCCAAACTGCAGTTACCGTAAACGTCCGTCTATACAGCGCCGTAGCTAGTATGAGGCCAACCGAGGCACTCGCCTCGGTAAAATTTTGACGAATTTCGCCGATCATTTTTATTTTACATAAGCAATCATCGGATATTTTTAACGCATCATGATATTACAAAGAATTCAACAATTCAGTCAATATACTATGAAAAAATTACCATATCATCGATCTCAAGGGGCTACGTACGTTAACTCAAATTTTTTTTGAACAAATACTGATCAAAACCATTGGCGAGGTTAACAGTCACCCAGATTATGTAGCTTGTTTCTGATTATTGCTTTTTAAATTCCACTTAAATTAACTCGAAAAAAAGTTACCGAAAGGCCCAGAAAACGCTGCAAATCACATTTCCGAGAGACTAAAGTTCAAAATTTCTCGGGGGGGGGGGGGGGGGGGCATGCCCCCGAACCCCCCTAGCAACTCCCGCCTGCCTCGGTTGGCCGTTTGGTCTGGCTACGGCACTACTATAATCCCCACCCTACATATAAGCCCCCTCCCCCTAGTTATAGCCCTATCTGCCTGGGCCCAGTTGTTCGAAGGCCGCTTAGCGCTAACACAGGGTTAAATAGAGTACTAAAGTGTGACGTCACAAAAATGAAATTTTCTGAAATTATGGGATTTGTCAGGATATTCTGAAAGAACAATGTCTAAGAGGCCTACTTGCCAAAAATGAGCATTTGGGGGCAAATTGTCTCGGAGATCGTAGCCCAGTTATGCTTACCAAACTCCATACAAACCTTTCTAAATTTTTTTGGGGTCGACCCCAAAAAAAACATTAGAAGGGTTTGTATGGAGTTTTCTGAGTATAACTGGGCTACGATCTCAGAGACAATTTGCTGCGAAATGCTCATTTTTGGCAAGAAGGCCTCTTGGACATTGTTCTTTCAGAATATCCTGACAAATCCCATAATTTCAGAAATTTCACTTTTATGACGTCACACTTTAGTACTCTATTTTAACCTAGGTTTTTTTTCCTTTTCTTCAAAAGAATTTTCCCAGATTATTTTCTCTGTTCTTTTTTGGCCATCCAATCATCAAACTGTAGACGAAAAGAATAAAACTGATTTTGCTTTGCTTTGAAATCTGAATTCAAATGTCGCACTTACGCTGGGTTATCTTAACCCTGCTTTGAACAACCCGGCCCTGTAAACAAAAATACAACCGGTATATAACTCCCCCCTCCGCCCAAGCTTGTATCGAAGTGAATTAGTATTTTACGACGACTTGAAGGTTAAAAAAGCGAGTAAATTCAAAATGTATTTCGATCAGCACTGCTGTGTAGCTTCTTTTAAAACGCCTATTTATTTTTTAATCCGGTTCTAAGCCCCCGCTCCCGGGCCTCCCGTTCATAAACCCTCCCAAAATCCCTTACGAAGTTGTATAAGCCCAGGGTTTATAAGAGCAAGTTTACTGTATAAAAGTTATTATATCGCTAGTTCGAAAAACAAATAGCTCGAAAAGCACAACAAACACACTCACAAACACACTCACACTGGTCATCCTGTTAAAACTCGGTTCCTTGAGCAGCACATTGCTTGGACACTAGAATTTTCTTAAAATTGAACCAATTCACGGGATGCAACACTGATCTCTAACGGTATGTTCCGAGTGAGTTTCATTACCGCTTCCGTCCTCCACACAAGGACGAAGTAACGATCATCGTTACCTGATATTTCCGTAAACTGTCTCCAGAGTAGATAAGTTCGTACTCTAAAAGATATTATTATTATAAAAAATATTTCTTCGTCTCCGACTGGCTTGAATCCCGCGGCTAATTTTTCATAATTAGCTAGCAAGAATTGACAAAAATACCACTTGGCGGATGACCACAGCTATATGAGGAATGAGCATATCTGATACCCAAAAACTACAGTCAATCCCGGGTTCTAGTCCCGCTCTTCCCACCAATAGGTTGAATTGTTAGATTAAGATTAATTATTTGTGATTTTTTGAGTGGAGTGCCTGGAAATTACGGCACTTTTACCATACTGAAAGCTTTTCTTTTATCCTTTGTAATTTTCCTTTGTCGGTGTCCAGGGGTGGATCTAGGGGGAGGGTACAGGGGGTGCGAACCCCCCCCCCCCCCCATGAGATGACCTGCGGTTTTCTAATACAACTGGTATTCTGCAAAAACTATGTGGTTTATTGGTGCTGAAGTAGAGCAAGAGACGAGTGCACCCCCTGCTAAAAAAATCCTGGATGCGACCCTGGTGTCTAAGCCTTTGTTGATATAGCGAAAAAAAGAATTCACCCATTTTCTTGAGTTTTGATATTCAGACAACTATCTTCTTACCCCTTTGGCCCGGTTCTCCTTTGGCACCTTCCTGGCCGATTGGTCCTTCTGATCCCTTCTCTCCCTGGTCGCCTTTATCTCCAGAATCACCCGGAAAGCCTTGAACGCCTACTTCTCCTTTTGCCCCAGGGGCCCCAGCCGCACCAGTCTCTCCAGGTGGTCCCTGGTCTCCATTAACACCTGCCGGTCCCGGATCACCCCTTGATCCGTTTACACCCCGTTCACCTCTTTCTCCGGTCGCACCTGTTGAGTAAGGAGTAAGGCCAATATTTTTTAGCCTGTTCCAGACTCTCCGCTATTGCAAGGGGGTGAGGAAAAGAGAAAATAGACGACCTCGTTCTTTCACTCCGCGCTCATGTGCTCGTCGGTTTTCGAAAAGAAAAAGATGAACAACGTCTGTGTACAGGTTACGAATTATTAGAACGCATACTTGATAAGATCAAATACATGAAGACGTTACTTTGGCTAATCATAGAAGAGCTACCGTCAACGCTCGAATTAGCCCCGACCCGCTTCAAATACGCGTCCCCCTTTTGGCTAAAAATCAAATAAGTGCCCTCCCACATGATAACTAGCCTGTTCCCCCAGATCACGCGCTCATATTTTCGCGTGCCTTTCACTTAGAAGTCATCCCTACAATCTGAGAGCCTGGAACAAGCTACATAACACCCCTCCTTGATGAATATAGCGTACAAAATAAGTTTATCGGATCAAAACCAAAACGCCCTCGCACAAGAGCCTAATATTTAGGCGCCAGGGCTTGAATGACCTTAGCTTGTCACGCAATCCTTGGAAAGATCGTTGCGTAACGAGTAAAAAAACGAAAATAAAACTTCTACGCAGGGGACCATCACCGCGAAAATGTTGGAAATTTTAGCTAGATTTATCGTTTTTTCGAAAGAGCTGTATCAAACACAGGACTCGTTTTTGTGTAACTTAGAACTTGCGACACCGCATGCAGAAGCCTCCTCTATTTTCATTCTTGTACAGCTCACCTTTATCTCCAGGTTTCCCGGGGAGACCCCCTGGTCCAGGTGGACCCAAGGCACCCTTCTGTCCATTGTTTCCATCATTGCCATCGTTGCCTCTTGGTCCGGGCTCTCCCTTAGGACCTTGTACCGTTGTTGTTTCGCCAGTAGTTCCCTTGTCACCTTTCGGACCGTTAGCGCCTATTACATTAATCAAAAACCGTAAATTAACTTCAAAGGCATTGTGTCACGAAATATATCAAAATTCAAACGATGGAAACTGCCATCAAATTTAGTAAAATAGAAAATAACTGCTCAAAACATTAAAAAAAGGAATAATAACAAAGTGAATGCAAAAGAAGTCACGGATGGACAAACTTGAAGAAGATTGAAACGGATTGCAACTGGGGTTTTTGAAAACTTGTTAGCCTAACGGTTTTTTCAAAGTTCTTTTTTGTTGTTTGCAACCTTTGATATAATGCTTGAGAGACATATTTGTTTGACACGAAGCTGTGATTTTGTCATTCACAAGTAATTTCTTAAGTTCCATAGCGAGTAAGGACGTGTGACTGGAATTATTAACAAAATGAACTAGACAGCCGTGATACAGACCCTTCAACTTCCAAGGAAATAATGTATCACAAAATTGGTCAAAATTCAAACGTTGGGAACTGCCACTAAATTGAATGAAACATAAAAACACCGCTCAAAACGTTAAAAGAAGGTATAAAATGACGCCCGGAATGACAAACGTACAGAAGAATGAAACGGATTGCATTTGTGGTTTCTGTGAACTTGTTAGCCTAACAGTCTTTCAAAGTTAATTTTTGTTACTTGTAACGTTTGAAGTAATGCTTGGGAGGCATTTGTGACATGAAGTTGTGAGTTTGCCATTCACAAGTTTTAGTAGTTTCTCAATATTCATCAGTTGATTCATAGTGAATAAGGGCGTGTAATTAGCATTAGAAAGCTTCAGATTCGAGGAAGAGGACGACTACGAGTACGAGATTTGACTTGAAGTTTTTTCGCGTATTCTCAAAATATTAACTCCCCGGAAAGCTTCATTTTACCATTTTTCACTAGAAAAGTTAGCATTGTTATCTTTAGTGAAGGAGGTTAGGCGCTCTCCCGATATCTCGTTTTCGCAACCACGACATTCACGCGAAAAGTCGTAGTAGAATGACGACGGCTACCACGTTTTCCCGCCAAAATGACGCTGGCTCACGGGCGTACACCACTTTAGAAAATCTCGTACTCGTAGACACGGCACAACTTCACATCATGCCACTATTCCGCTTTTACGATTGGTAAAAAAAACGTCATGCAAGTCCAAAACGAACGCAGGCTATGTAAGCAATAATGAAGCTTGATAGAAAGATTTTTATCAGAGCTCGACTGTTCAATTGTTGGATAGCGCTAAGCCTATCCACCGGATATATCATTATCCAGTGGAAAAGTATAACGAACCCAATTGCGTTATCCACAGGATAGAAATTCATCCAGTGGACAGCGTTATCACTTTTTGAACAATAACAGAAGAAAAATTCGACTACAGCTGTTGCTTGCATTGAATTCGTGGGTGAGAAATAAGATGTATAAACTTACCTCTTTCACCAGGGGGACCGGGATCTCCGGGACCTCCCGGTGAACCGTCCTCTCCTCTGTCTCCTTTGTCTCCCTGGGGACCTGTCTCTCCGGCATCCCCATCTACACCCTGGTTTCCCTTCTCACCTTTCACCCCAGTTGCTGCTTGTCCAGGCTCACCTTTGGGCCCTGCAACAAATACCAGTTGATGAGCACCTCACAGAGATGTAAGAGCGTTACATTGAAAACCCGAGGGTAAAACTACAGTTCATGTATGAAGGAAATCAAGGGGAAATCTATTTTGGTTCGAGTTAGCGCGAGGTTCGAGTTAACGACGGTTCGAGTAATCGGGAGTCGACTGTATTTATTTCATAGGAGTTAACAAAAAGAAATCAATTTTTCTGGCAGGACAATCTTTCTTTGGCCACCATTCGAAGTGAAGGCTCAAAACCCTAAAATATCTGGTCTGCCCCCGCCCCCCCCCCCCCCCGGGGCACTTCCTATAATGGCCTAAACGAGGAGGCGCCGCCCGAAAGGGGTACTTTTTCAGGTCTCAGGTATATGAAAGGGGAGGGATCTCACTAGAAGAAGTCTATGAAAGGGTAGGGAAATTTGTCATTTCGACCTAGGCCTCAAAGGGCTAATTAACAGATGTATTTTATAACTGTGAAGGAGTCAAGGAAACCTTCTGGTTTTGTGATCTATTCATATTTAAACTGGTTTTGTGATCTACTCATATTTAAATGACAGTGCATAAACGGCAGTTAAAAGGGATGCAAAATTCTAAAGTGAAAGGGGTACGATTTGTCAATGGAAGGTATACGAAATGAGTACCTTTTCTGTTAAAATTGATATATGAGTAAGGGGTTGGACCTCGGGGCGGAGCCCCCATATAAAACTGTATCGAGTACCCCCCTCCCCCCGGATCTGCACAATCACCTTGAGCACCCTTCTCTCCATCTTTTCCTAGAAGCCCTTGACCACCAGGAGTTCCAGGCTGGCCCTTTGCACCTTTCTCTCCATTTTCACCCGTTGGTCCTACTGGTCCTGGTTGTCCTTTTACACCTGCTTCCCCGGCGGGGCCAGGCGGACCGTTTGTACCTGCATTTCCAGGTTCACCCTTTAGGCCTCGTTCGCCTCGGGGTCCTAATTGTCCTGGCTCTCCTCTCAAGCCTGGATCACCTGTTTGACACAAGATAAGTCTCATCAATTGGGATCGTTTTACCGTCATCTCAAGCTCATATTAGGGACCTTAAGCAAGGACGACGACGACGACGACGACGGCGGCAGTGAAAACGACGGTTAGAGCGGTTTTCATTTGAGTGTCGAAAAGTAATTGGTTTTGCACTTTCTACACGATGCGATTGGCTTAAAAGATTCGCGCCACCTTTTCATCCAATCAGAAGTAAAACCAAAGCCAATTGTGACGCGCTCGCATGCATTTTCCCGCGCTTTGCGTCAGCCACACGTAATTACTTCGAGTTTTGATTGGTTCAATGTATTGTCTGTGTCCTATGTGATTGGCCAGAGTAATTACTTTGGTTTTGGTTTTACGACACTCAAACGAAAACCACTCTAAAAAAATGAATTTGCGTTCTTCCAAACTTAATCGCGTCTATTTGGATCCGCTCAATTTGTCAAATGCAGGCGACGTTTCCTGGAGTTGAATTCTTAGGATTTTATTCGGGCTCAAAAAGATGAAGGGAAATTCGTCGTAGTATGTCCACGTCCTCCATACAGCGTCAAAGTAGGAGGTTTCACGTCGTAGTCGTGTAGTGGACGTCAAAGAAATGTACTAAAAAGCGTGACGTACGTGCAGAGCTGTTGTTTTGATCATTAAACCTATTGTTTTCTTTGAAGTCGTCGTTGTGGTGGCTTAAGCTCCCTCTTCAATTCAGGAAACATGTTTTGGTGATTCAATATCTTTCAAAACCCATTCCAATACAATGCACACGTTAACAGGAAATCTTAACTGTTCTAGGATAATTATAGTTCGAACTAAACACAGACTTTCAAGTTTATTCTAATCCGGGGGGGGGGACCCCGCATACGAAAGGGGTGGGGATGCTCGTCGGAAATTTTGTATTAAACTCCTAAAGGAGACCAATCTGGGCGTGGCCCAACCTTTTTTTGACCCCTAAAAGCGATCATTTTAAACTTTGATCACATGAATCGAGTAAACAAAACGAATTGAAAATATGTAATTTTTTAATATTTCTTCGAGTGCAACCCTAAAAGAGACTTTTACGGCTAAATATAATGGTGTTTTGCCCAGAACACCCTAAGCGAGACCAAAATCCGAAATTCACACCCCTGAGCGAGACGACGAGCATCTCCACCCCTTTCATATGCGGAGTCCCCCCTCCCCCCAGATTCTCCTCCTTGGACAGACGCGATCATGTAATACCTCTCTTCATTCACGCCAACGTTTTACCCTTGAACTTTCCATATTATCAGACTATAATTATTCAACATTATACATGATGTCCATAACAATAATGTACTTACTAGCATTCTAAATCTATTTCAAAAAACAAGTAGTTGCCACTCTTACAATACAAGAGCATCGGCTTCAGGAAATTTTATGTTAACAGTTCCGAGATAGAATTATATCAACTGTCTTTCTCTTGCTTCGGGGCTAAGCTGTGGAATGAGATACCCTGTCACATTCGACAGACACTCCGCAAATTAATTTTTGATATTTCAGAAGATGACTATATTGATACGCCCACTTTTATTATTTTTTTTATAAATTTCTTAAATTAAAATTAGCCAAACATGTCGAAAAGCAAATTCTCGCTTACTCGTTTCTACTTTTATAATTTGTTATTTGATTAATTTTTTCTTCTCCATCGTGTTGTCTAGTCCTCAACTATGTTACGATTTTTATTTCCTTGATTTGTGAACTGTAAACTTTCCTTAGTTAGCCCGCTTAATCAATCACAATTTATTATTTGGCACTCACTGACCCGTCTCAAATAGCCTTGCTAGCTGCGGGCAGTGCTTCTGTTATAATTATCATCCGGCTATTAATCAAGTTTGCTGCTGTTTGTTTTTCTTTACATTACTCTCAACCATGGAACACTCATTACCAATCCATCACCACGAAGAAAAAAGATTTAATGCATGTTTTTCACCTTACTCTAAAGGCTTAACAAATGATAAAGGTTTTAAAATGGCTGAACTCAAATCCTGGCGAGCAGTCCTTCCACTCGAACGCACATTGGGGTGCCCCACAGGACTTTGGAGGGTTGATTGTTTGGCGAATGTAGCAAAGTCTGCCAGCTATTGTTATACGATCACCTATGCTGTCTAGCTTACCACAGTCACTGAAAATAGCACATACCATTTATTCCAGGCGGCCCAGCTTTGCCAGGTTCTCCTTTGTCACCTTTCGGTCCTGGTATGACTGTGGCATTGGATAATCCAGGGGCACCAACGTCTCCTTTCAGACCTCTGTCTCCTTTAATCCCTGGGAAACCTATTCGTCCTTTGGGGCCAGTCTCACCCCTTGTACCTTTAAGGCAATAGGGAAACGAAAACCATTACTGAGTATATCCTGAATGGCACAGTGGTTTTTTTATAGATACACTTTTGTCAATATTTCTTATTGTTTGGATAAAATGGTGATTTTTGCTATACATCAGAACTGGCTCTTCTCGCAATCTTTAAGTGAAAGATAACGTAGGTTAGCCAATCACAATGCGGCATTTATTTTTTGCTTGTTGACATGTAGCCTCGGAATACGGCCGCCTCTCATCGCTCACCCTCGGTTCTCCCTCATCTCACAGTCGCCTCACTCCCGGCTCATCGGCATCGTCAGCACACCGTCGCTGTTGACGTCCCCCGCAATAAGGAGAGATGCAAGATGGCTGTATTCGCAGATTATTTCACATACGACTGAATTTTTCTATGAATGCTTTTCGGCTTTGCTTACAAGAATCCTTTTGTAGGGGTAACCTTACGTTACCCCTACGTACAGGGACGACCTCAGCAGGGGGAAAATTAGTAAATAGGCCTCTTTGTGTTAAAATCCATTTATCTAACTATCTTGCTTTCTCACTGCACTCATTTCGTTCGCTAAAAAAGTGAAGCAGATGTCGCCGGGTCCAAAGGCGATAGAATAACAACAGTTTTCAATAAGCTCTACTTACCAACATTTTAGGCCTGTACGTCCTAAAAGAGTTCCATATTAGGGAGCTTAAGCAATGACGTTTTTCAGCGACGCACGTAAACCGGAAGTGAGATTTTCTTCTCTTTTAATATGCCCTGACGCCACCAAATTTGTATGGCTAAGTGTCTTTACTCTTAGAGAGACGATCTGCCCAAAAGTTTGGTTCAAAATCACGGCTCAAGTGTGCAAAAAGTCCACTTCCGGTTGACGTGCGTCCATCAAAAACATCGCTGCTTTTACTCTCTATTATTGTAGAAAAACAAACCTGGCTCTCCCTTGGGACCATCGGGTCCGGGGGGACCCGGAGGGCCTTGGTTACCATCATCTCCGCGACCACCGGGGATTCCTGGAAGTCCCTTTTCTCCGATGTCACCTGGTGCGCCCTTATCGCCTTTTATTCCTTCTGAACCCGGGGATCCTTCAGCACCGGCCTCACCCGTGTCACCTTTATCCCCTGCGGTACCTTCATCTCCACTACTTCCCTTTGGTCCTTGACTTCCTTTGGTTCCGACTTCTCCCTTTTGCCCCTGTTCACCTGATAAACAAATCATAAAAAGGGAAGGGTTAAAGGCAGACCAGCCTCAAACAAAACTGCTGGGGCACTTACAAAAGATCCCATCTTCCCAGTAACAAAGTTCACATGAAAATGTCTGAGATTTTCATAACTTCTGAATGGGGCGGAGTTCACGCGAAAATAGTGTCAAGTGTTTCCTCCACGGACTCAAAAGCTTATAAAACAACCTTACAAGACTACATCATTCACTATGGTGGTGACAGGGTTAAAGCAGTCGATATCCTCGTCAGTTTTAAGCATTACCAGTTGATAATTCAAGTGGTTGCATTACACAGTCTGGCCAATGCTAATGACTTGTTGCTCCTAACTTCATGTGTTTATAAACTAAGAACGAATGCACTCGTCCAAAATCTGGGACACGGTTTCTTCGACGGACATGTCACTATATTAGAGAGATTAAGAGTAACGTTTCCGACAAATGGCAAACGTCAGATGCAGGTTGAGAACTTCTCACAGAACATAAGCACATAAAAACAGCTCATAACAATTCTTATGGATGAAACTGGCGTGAAAATCATAAATCATTTTTTTAGAAAAGTAAGGAACATCAGACGACAAGTTAAGGTCACGTGGTACAAACTTGGTCACGTGGTACAAATTCACGTTTGCCGTTTGGCGAGGTTTTCTTTTTCAAGCCAAAGCGCTACTGCAGCGATCTACGCGTAAGTGGTTCTGACACCTGATTGATACCCTAAAGGAGTTCTCACGGCATTTATCAAAATTCTCACAGTACGAACTGTCATCAAATTGAGCGAAACATTGAAATAACCGCTCCAAACATTTGAACAGAAGAAGGCACAGATGGACAAACTTTAAGAAGATGTCAACGGATTGCAATTATGGGTTTTTGAAAACGTCTTAGCCTAAGAGTTTTTCAAAGTTCAGTTTTGTTTAAAAAGGGCATGTTTATAGTGGAAACTGTACTTATCCAGCTAGTTTACAAGAACTCCACTCGAATACTTAGAAACAAATAATTCAAATACAACATAACAGGATTAAAACCCCCAACTGACAGCAAAAAACTAGTTGGCTATTTGCAAGCGTGGCCGAGTTCAACTCGGGACGACCGAGAACAAATCCAGCAAGTGGCAAGTGGTACTCGAACCCGAGACCGCCAGACGGCGAATCAGACACACTGACCACTCTGCCACACTGCCTCCTGTTGCTTGTAACGTTTGATATAATGCTTGGGGTGTATTTGTTGGCCAAGAAGCCGTTATTTTGTCACTGATTTACAAGCAATGTCTTAAAGGCGCTTTGTCACAAAGATATTGCTGTTTCATGTCAATTCTGTGCTGGAATCATTACTTAGTGTCTTTGTCTAGATGTATGCAAAAGTGCTGCTTTAGAGTTATGAAGAAGATATAACGCAAATTGCATTGGGGAGCCTACTCCCATAATTTTATGGTCGATTTTTGCAGCCATAGCATTAAAACTTGATAAAGTTGGCCCAACTTTTTCAAGTTTCAATCCATGTCCATCCTTGCCATCCGTCCCAATGGTGACCGACATCAATTTTCTCCTAATGATACCAATACATTGTCAAGAGATTAGGTTATGAGAATTAATAAAATGATCACCAAAAAGAAAATGCTTTGATCTTTCATCAAATTCTTTGAACACATTCTTTAAGGAAATATATAGAGATCAGTTGGGAGAATTTGTTTTTGGGTGTTGGGACTTAAAGCGTTAACTAACAAAACTGGACCTTTATTTTTGGAATTCATTTGATGCGAAAAACGTTTTAGCCTGTTAAGAAAAAAAGCAAATCGCGCGACGTAAGGTGACAAAATGAGCAAGACAGTCGCGACACAGCCCCTGATTAGTTGTGACCGGTTATCTTACCAGGGGGTCCTGGAGGTCCTCGTTCTCCTTTGGGGCCCGTTATTGACTCCCCTTTCATTCCAGCCTCTCCTTTCTGTCCCTGCGGACCTGTATCGCCCTTGTCACCTGTCAATTAAAAGTTGTGACAAACTGTTGCAACAATTTTGAACATTAACTTTTGATTGTTCTTCTTCGCTTACTACAATTTTCCTACTCTTCTTAGCCTGTTCAGCTTATTTGGATTATTTGAGGCGGGTCGTTCTCCTACCAGCACGTCAAATTTTATAGTTTTATATTTATGCGTGCACAAGATCTCCACCCGGGTGGTTTGTGCAAATGGCAAGCACCCACGGTTACGTCAACCAAATTGACGGTCTTGCACACCTTATAACCAGTTTATTACAAAGATTTGGTTTCGCACTTGAAACATCAGCTTTTCTATCTCCCTCCGGTGACCAGTGTACCTAAATCTTTTTCTTCCACTTCCCCACCGAAGCAAAACCACAGTCCATTCATTCATCTGTTATAACTAGTCATAGTTTTATCTGTTGTTAGGTTAAAATTTGCTCAACGAATTACCGTTCATTTGGTTTTGGTAAACTAGCCCAGGGCTCAAAAATAACGGCCGGTCAACTGACGATGTCCAGCCAAGATGACCATTTGTGTGGACAAACTTTCAGATTGCCGGTCATTTTGACCCGTCAAGTGGATGGCTTTCAATCAGTAAACAACTGGAATTTATTAATTCTGTAAATTACAAAAACACTTTAATCATAAAATATTTTTGTTGCTTGCAGTTATAAATTTGGATAATACTTTATGAGACGCCGTCTGCAACTCGTTCTAAGGCCTAGCATTGACCGATCAGAAACGAGAAATGACCGAGCTGAAACTTGTTTGGCCCGTCAACACGCCCAGCCAGTATCCAAAATTATTTTGAGCCCTGTGGCCCCGGTTTATAAGGCACTCTGATCAGCTCCATTACCAGCCCCTGTTCGGGAAAATAAGCACGAACTCACCGACCGGACCCGGCAGACGGCGGAAATTGAGCCTAACACTCTACACTCTAGCAGTGTCGGGTGCCTATTCCCCTCCTCCCTGCCTTTTTTTCTTAGAGCACGGTAGGCCTTTGTACATTATTCTTTTGTTTCCCCACTAAAATGTTCCACCTTAATGCTCCATTTTTCCCACTAAAACGCTCGCTAGTCCCCAAAAAAAGTCACTAATATACTCAATAATGCTCACCATAGAGAGGCCTTTTTTTTTATTAATTCTAAACATTTTAAGGAGGTTTAAGGCTATAAAAAATGTAGAAGAGGTATGACAACAATGTGTACAAATAAATACTTTCTATATAGAGCGGTTTTCATTTGAGTGTCGAAAAGTAATTGGTTTTGCACTTTCTACACGATGCGATTGGCTTAAAAGATTCGCGCCACCTTTTCATCCAATCAGAAGTAAAACCAAAGCCAATTGTGACGCGCTCGCATGCATTTTCCCGCGCTTTGCGTCAGCCACATGTAATTACTTCGAGTTTTGATTGGTTCAATGTATTGTCTGTGTCCTATGTGATTGGCCAGAGTAATTACTTTGGTTTTGGTTTTACGACACTCAAACGAAAACCACTCTAGCAAAAGATCAGCTACGTAGCTGTATTAAGGTGAAATTTGAATATACTTTTTTAAACATTTTAAAAGACGTCAAATCTCTTCAAAAATGTTTCAATTTGTATTGTCTGTGAGAAAAAAAACCTTACTTAAAATGCTCGAATAATGCTGAATGCTTTTGCCTCACTAAAATGCTTAAGACAATGCTGGCATAACGTACAAAGGCCTAGAGCACGGTTCTATCAGCTCCACACTGCACATACCTGTTAATCCAATAGGACCTATTCCGCCTTCGCTTCCTGGGTTTCCAGGTAACCCATCCATTCCTTTTTCTCCTCTGTCCCCTTGGTCACCTCGTGGTCCATTGTCTCCTGGAATTCCTGGTGCCCCAGGGTTGCCTGGCGGGCCAGGGGCTCCTCTAGCACCTTTTGTACCATTTACACCAGGAGGTCCACGGGGACCTGCAGCTCCTTTTCCACCAGTTGGACCCGGGTCACCTGTTGAAAGAAACATGAGCAAAAAAAGGTGATTGTTTTATCTCTCTTTACATTTCCTTAAATAATTAGTTGAGAGAATTTGATAAAAGATCAAAGCATTTTCCCTTGGGTGATAACTTGATTAATTGCCATAACATTTTCTATGAATCATGTATTGATAGTGTTAGGGGAAAATAGATGTTGGTCACTCTTGGGACTAGGGTTAAAGTGACCAACAGATAAATGATCAACAAGTGGAGAAGGCCTGGATTCTCAGATAACAAATGTGCTCTTGTTATTTATCTTACTAGATCGATTTCGTATTTTTCGTATTTTCTTTGGCGGGAAAACAAAGAGTCCATGTTTTGATCTTTTCATCCATTGGCTGATAAAACAAATAACGAACACTTACCGAAACCATTTTTCAAGGTCATACGAAAATCGCTCTATTATCTAGTGTTCACCCTAGAGATTCTCCATGAGACACCTGCCCCATTGATTATAAAAAGTGGGAGCATATAAAGAGAGAGAACAGCTTTAACCCTTTAAGTCCCAATATCAACATACAAATTCTCCAAACTGATCTTCATACATTTCCTTAAAGAATTAGTTGAGAGAATTTAATAAAACATCAAGGCATTTTCTCTTTCGTGATCATTCTATATATTCTCACAACCTTATCTCTTGACAATGTATGGACATTGTTAGGAGAAAACTGCTGTTGGGCACTATTGGGACTGAGAGGGTTAAGTCTCCGCCTAATCTCAACTGAATGAACTAGAGGTCTTCATCACGGCCAGCGTGATCTTAAAAAACATCCTGGTCGGGGTACACAGTAGGGGTTGAACTCGACACCTCGTCCTCAATAAGCTGGCACTCTTCCAACTGTGACAACAAGGGGGTGGGGTGGGGGGTGAAAATTTATGGTAAGAGTTAACTTACCTTGAAGCCCATCCTGTCCTTTTGAACCTTGCGGTCCAACTTCTCCCTTTGGGCCTGGCAAGCTCTTACCAGGCTCGCCTTTCTGTCCTTTCTCCCCGTCAGTTCCATTGTTGCCTACCTGTCCCTTAACACCAGGCTCTCCTGTATCACCCTTTGGTCCTTGAGGTCCAACAGTTCCGTTATCTCCCTTTATTCCTTTCACTTGACCTTCAAATGACCATGGTTCACCTTTGAAAGAGTTAATTGAAGTAAGGCCAGTAAGTCAAACCGCAAATGGTACTGTAGGAACTTAAAATTCGCCGAAAATATCAAATTCTCTTTTAAAATAGCTGCATTGCAGGCACATTTTTCGGGCAAGTGAGCACTTAATATTTTCTGTAGCTTTGATAATTGGTTACGAAAACAGACAAAATCGCGGATGTTATGAAAGTGATCAAGGGGGTGAATAAAGACCACAATAAAGGTATCTGGATAAAATCCTATGGGATTACCAGGGCATATAATTGAAACTTTCTCAACAGCACTTCAGTGGTTCCATTTGTTTTTCTCTGTGTCACAAAATTAACATACCTTTTGAACCCTTAGGGCCTTCATTACCCATCTCTCCCTGCGGACCTCTGTCTCCTTTCTCTCCTTTCAGTGGCTCTGGTCCGGGTAAAAACTCTCCAGGTGGACCCTTCATTCCTTTTTCGCCTTTTTCTCCCTTAGATCCAAGAACGCCATCAGTTCCGTTATTTCCCCGTTCACCCTGTGAACAAAATTCAAACAAAGGCCATGAGCTGCACCTTTTTCTGTTCAACATAACAATTCAAACTTGTCCCCAGGGTCTCTCGTTTCTTTCTCTGGAGCACGAGTTGGGGCAAAAAAGGAAGTGGAGCGGAGACACTCTATAAAGAGGCTGCAACCATGTACTTGAAGTCTTGTCACCTGAGAAGTATTAACCACCAACGATAATCATTGTAATGGCTAAAACGAGCCTATTTAACAGGGGCACCCAACGACTGTTTTCTGTAAAATATCTGTTCGGAGACGCAAATATTGCCTAGAATTTTCTATTACTTGAGGACGGCTAAAAAATTCTATATGACCGAAGCATTCGTGTAAAAATTTTCGAAACTCATCTAATAAATTCTCTACGATTTTCTTAAGTTTAACTTTTTCATATTTCACTCCTCAGGTTAGGTTATTTTTCTTAGAAATAAGAAACCTAAAATTTTCGGATTAAAAATATTGATAGAAAGAGGAATCAGAAAAATTCTATCCTTCGTAATACGTTAAATTGCATCTAAAATTTTCGGGAATATAATACTGAAGACCTTGTAATTTCGAAAGGACTCAGGTTCCGAGAGGATGACCGAACAGATACAAATTTTACAGTGCCGCTTAGAATGCATTTCTATATATCTAAAAGTACTCTAGATAGCCTGAAAAGGGTTTTCGATGAATTTAGGAGGAAACCATCGTTGGGCACCTCTGATTTGAGATACTCATCACAAGAAATATTCCACGTTTTTGTGTTAATTCAATGGCGATTTCACAAGATGCAACACTGAAGATGACAGATGTACCGTCAAAATATGTCTGGTAAATTAAAGAAAATAGTTTTGTTTATGCAGCTATTGATTTTGTTGCGAATATCTAGACCTTTCGAATATGATCACAACTTCAATTAAACTTGTCTGAGTGCAATTCAGTCTAATCAATAACTCATAACTGAATACCGTAAAATTCCGAAAATAAGCCATGGGGCTTATATTTTTTAAAGGCCCTTTTTGAGGGGCTTATTTTTGGAGGGGCTTATATTCGGAAGGGCTTATCTACGGAAGGAAATTTGCGTTTCAAAATCGAAAGGGCTAGCCCTTTATTTGGAAGTAAATTTTACCGTTTTGATTTATTTTACTTTGTATTTGAGGGCAATTTTCCAAGTACAAGCCCCCGGGGGGAATTATATTTGGAGGGGCGATTTAACGGAGGGTTTTTTGCGTTACAGGTTTGGGGGGCTTATTTTCGGAATTTTACGGTATGTGATCTGCAGAAAGATAACCTTTTTGCCAGGTGGTCCAGCTGGTCCAGCTGGTCCGGGATCACCATCGGCACCAGTAGCACCAGGTTCACCGTTATCACCTCGCATACCATCACTACCCGGTTCACCCTTTTGTCCTTTGTCACCTACTACTCTGATGACCTCTCCCTTTTCACCTTTTGGTCCTTGTGATCCAGCATCTCCACTGTCACCCTGAGCACCCTATAGATCACACAAGAACTGGTTAGCCTATTCCAAAAAATTTCTTTGAGCAATTATTTTTGGGGGAAGAAACAAGCAGTAATACAGAAATTTTGCCCCGGGCATTCAATTTTCTTAAACACAAGATTGTTTAAGCCGTTCACTCCTATACTGTGTGCAAGCAATACTCAGGTTACGGCTAATTACACACTAATTTAAATCCTTTTTTTTTAATATCCAAAGTATCTGTCATCTACGTTCAAATTAAGATCTGAGACTCATGAATGAGGAACGCCACAAACTTCGATAAGTAGAGCAAAGTTAGCTTGACAGTCCTCTTAAAGAGCTGTCACAGTCTGGAACTCTGTTCACCAAAGTACCACTCTGATGAACTCATGCAAAAAATTTGTTTTGCTTCTGGGTGTGAACATTAAGCATAGGATCAGGATAAATTTGTCATTAGTCTTTGATCTTTTTCTTTATTTCTAACAACCTGTACGTCGACTCACCTTACAGAGAAAAATTTCATGGTATTTTTTATTGATTAAGAGTTTACAGGGTTCTCATTAAGTAATAAATTATAATAATAAATAATAATAAACTTTATTTATATAGCATCTATATAATTAACTGTTCTAGGCGCTTTACAAAAATGCATTAAAACTCTAAAAAATCTAATAACTACATATATAAGTATGAAAAATAAATAAAAATCTATTTATAAATTAAGAAAAGCTTAGTGAAATCATTAAGTGTTTTTTGAAAGAATTCAAGGAATCGGTATTCCTTAAAGATGCGGGTATGCTGTTCCATAATTTAGGTCCTGCAATAGAAAATCTTCGATCACCATAAGACTTTAGCTTAGACCTCGGGACTTGAAGTAACTTATTCGAGCAAGAATGCAAAGAGTAGGAGCTGCTACAAAAACTGAGAAAATTGGATGTATAACTTACTGATCAACACTGGGATGGAGTATCACTCAAAGATTATGAACAGAAGAGGACGCTTGAATAGTTTCACCCCCAACACGAACAAATTCCAATGAGGGACTGGGCCGATAATGTGAACCGAGTAGAAGCAGCTCGGTTTCTGTAAGTGTCAGGCAGAAGCAGCTCAGTTTTTGTAAGTGTCAGGAATGGGCTTAAAAACTGGCTGCTTCTAACTTTGAGCCATCTACTTTGGGGAAAATTGGTTAGCCGAGAAAGTGAAAGGCTAAAACTTGCCTTCAGCACTCAACTGCCAAGCCACCTACTTTTGCATCCTAGCTGTCTACTTAGAACTTAATGAGAACCCTGAGTTTAACTGTCCTTACTGGATCTCCAGGTCTTCCACTTGGTCCATTACTTCCTTTTGCTCCAGGGTCCCCTGGGGAACCTTGAGCACCTGGTTGACCTAGAGCTCCATCCTGGCCTGCCTCACCAATGTCACCTTTATCTCCCTTTGGACCTGCTTCTGGTACTGGACAAGCATCACAGGTATCTCCTTGTTCACCTCTAAGTCCTTGGGGTCCAGCATCTCCCGGTGGACCATCGCTTCCCTTTGGTCCAGGGGGACCAGGAGGCCCACTATCGCTTTTACCTGAAAATGCCACAGATGATCTACATTGACTTGCATGTTACTAGAAATACGTTATCGGAAAAACCTCGCAAGGCTGTAAAGGGTAAAGGGAAACGAGCCAAAGGGAAAAACATTAGAAAACAAAAAAAAAACAGAAAAAATAAATTGTACAACAAAGAAAAAGAAAACAGCTTCACTGACAAATCACTATATTTTGCTCCACTTCGTCCAATAATAGCGGGACTCTCATGCGCGAAGCACGCAAGCGGAGCACCATGGGTAAGAAAATGAAGTAATCTACCCATCCGAGAAAATTTGGTTATCACGTAAACGTACAACGACCGACCGACCGCCCGCCCAACCCCGCACCACAGGCATAACAACGTAAAATAACTCAATCAACAGGTATGGCAACCAAAACGTAACTCGAGGTTATTTTGGCGGGAAATCGCATAGCCACCGGCGTCTTGTAAAGCAGGGACAACTGAAGAGCCGATAAAGACGAAAACGGAAAGCGGAAATTGTTTCTGTATCCATGTTCTCTAAAGTATTTTGTTTAGATTAATTGTCATGTGCACAAATTTGGAATATAGAGCAGGAGAAAGACAGAGAAAAAGAGAAAGCAAGCGGCAGGCCAGCGAAGCTCAACGAGAAAAAGGGCGACAGAGCTGGAGGTCTAGAGCGAGAGATAAAAAAACAAAGGAGACATTTTTTTGTTGGAAGAACATGAAAATTTTGCAGCTGCGGTGACAAAATGGGAAATGCTAGCGGCCACCAATGCAAGGTGAAAATGAGCGGCAGTGAAAAAATAGTGAAGGAGAACACGTACGACATTTCCTCCATAAAACGTGCAACTAAGAAGTTTCTTGAAGTTTCACGTTGTAGTCGTCCAAAAGAACGGCAAAGAAATGTACAAAAAAAGTGTGCAAAAGTGCTTGTTTTGCTAATTAGACCTATTGTTGTTTTTCAACATTCTGCGGCGTTGCCTTCGCCGCTTAGCATTACACAATTTTATATTTTGTTTGAACAAACTATAAATATTATCGAGAGCTTCGCTTTTAGCCCTGGCTAAATCTATTTAGTATATACTAAAACAGTGGATAGTGTATTTCGCGCGCTCTGATTGGCTACTCAATCAGTGAATATCCTGCACTATTCACTGATTCACCTCCAGTTCCTCCGAGCGAGCGTCGCCAAACTCGCGTAGGTTGGGAGCAAAATGCCTTCCCGTTTGCTGCCGTAACAAACTAAGAAATTTCACAACTAATCAAGCAAGCTATTTCCGAAATACATGAAGAAAGTGACAAAGTTCGGTTTGGAAGTTTTAACAGGTAAAGCTTTGTCTTTTTTACTTGAATTTATTGATAAATCCGGTGAAAAAGTTTTTTGTTTACAAATGCAAATTAAGCTTATAAGTCTTGCGTTACTTTATTTAGTTGACTTGTTCATAAATAAGCTTAAAACTAAATTTAATAATCTTTTTTACAGAATTATTTTAAATACAAAAAGAATTCACAACTCCTTTTGAAGAACTTTCCAGCAAGAGCTAAACAAACGCCTTCAAAAGTTTTATTTGTCGCTAAGAAAAAGCAACGACCTCGGCCGTTCGGTCATCGCGCGCCAAAATAATATTGTAATCGTTGGCAACAGTAAATGAGTTAAAAATCATCATTTTTGTGCTCAATTATCTCACTGTTTTAGTATATACTAAAACAATTACTCACCTCAGTGTCGATGGCTAGTATTGGATATTTACCTCGCCGCTTCGCGGCCTCGGTAAATAGCCAATACTAGCCACCTCCACTTCGGTGAATAATTGTTATATATTATTTTTAGCCCTTTAAGTGCCAATAGTGACCAAGAACAATTTTCTCTTAATAATATCTATACATTGTCAACAGATAAAGGTATGAGAATTAATAAAATGATCACCAAAAGGAAAACGCCATGATCTTTCATCAAATTCTCTCATGTACGGAGATCAGTTTGGAGAATTTGTATGTAGATATTGGGGCTTAAAGGGTTAATTGCCTAATTGAATCCATTCCTACCTGGAGGTCCTGGAGGTCCTGGCGCACCCTTTTCACCTGTTTCTCCTCTATCACCCCTGCCTCCATCCATACCAGGAGGGCCTTGAATGGAGACGCCACGTGGCCCTTTCTCACCAGCAGGGCCTTGCTCTCCAGGTGGTCCTTGTTTACCAGGAGGGCCTTTCATGCCAGGTTCACCTGAGTACAGCAATAAGAAAATACATGAACGCACTGACGAGTCCAACCCTCAAATTTATGTTGTGTTACCTAACACATCCTGGCCTCATTTGTTTGTAAGGGGGGATTCAACAAATAAACAACAATTTTCCATGGTCTGTACTCTTATCGACAATAGAAATGAGGTCAAAATGATCTGTTGTTGTGGGTCAAAATCAAATTTTAACCTATGTCGATTCTCAATCTCCTTTGTCTCCCAACCCTTATTCTCACACACAACTGGGAGCCAAGTCAAGCCGAACCACAAATTAGGGTTGTAAAGAGGCTCTGTAAGATAAATGAAGAACCATACATGTACCTTGTATTCCAGAAGATCCAGGGGGTCCTATAGGTCCTGCATCACCTTGGGCCCCTGGGGGTCCAGGTGGACCTGCCTCACCAGTTGACCCTTGAGGTCCAATGTCACCTTTAGCTCCCTGTTTCCCAGGTAAGCCAGGGGGTCCTGTGTCACCTCTGGCTCCATCAGGTCCAGGTAGACCAGTTCCATTTTGGCCCTAAAAAGCAACCGAGATGAGTATGACAAAGACAAGCAGGGTTCATACAAAAAATTGCAACCACTTTTAAAAGACTTTTCAAGGACTTTTCAAGGGCCACCTACCACAAATGTAAATTCACAGACTTCCCAAACATACATATTCCCAGTCCATTCTAACAGGACTTTACGGCTTGAACTGTTTGCTCCGCTAACTTCTCTACATTTTTCATTTTGTCTTAAATTGATAGTTAATTATTGCATAAAACAAAAAAAGCTTTACGTAAATCACCTTTAAGTTCTCTGAGCTATGATTTATATTCTGTCTTTGACTACCAAAAAGCGTTAAAAAACACTTTTCAAGTTACTAATTTCAACGTTGAAGAAAATTCAAGGACTTTTCAAGAACTCCCGCTAAAATCATGAACTTTTCAACACTGTGCGAGCCATGGACAGGGACTGGTAGCTTGACAACCTAGCCAAGTCTAGATGTCCCGTTTAACTTTGATTTTGATTGGTGTGGAGTAGACCTATAATCAATGTAGGTTACAAAAAAAGGTTACAATTTACAGTTACAGCAAGATGATGACATTAAAGATAACAATAAAAGCAATAGATTGGTTCATGAGCAAAAAAAAAACTCTGCATTGCATAACTACATCATTAAATTCGCTTCCTTCTCTTTCTGAAGGGATGTCATTAAGTTCTGAATCAGCCGTACATCTCACAAAAAAATTAACAGTGTCATCTTGAGCTTTCCACTTTGATCACTGGTAAAATCAAATGTGGTCAGCTGTAACAGGTGTTCCAGGTTATGGCCCTCAATGACTGCTCTCCACTTTGCACAAATGTACTAAAGAAGTGATACTTTTGCTGCCACTGCTGTCACTATCAAGTTCAATCATCAATTTTTATTATTATTATTATTATTATTATTATTATTATTATTATTATTATTATTATTATTATTATTATTATTATTATTATTATTATTTTCTTCCAAATCAAAGGACATATTTTTATTTCACTTCATACTTACACGCTCTCCCTTATCCCCTTTAGGACCAGCATCCCCTGGCTCCCCAGTCTGTCCATTGGAACCTGCATTCCCAGGTGGGCCTACATCTCCTCTCGGACCAGTTGGGCCCTGTGAAATAAACACAGAAGGACATGACAAGTCTAAATAGTGCGCTACATGAACACCTCTTCCACAACTCTTTGACTCACTTGCTAAAACCAAACTTAAATGTTTCCAGTTGGGTTACACATACATAATGCAATAGATTGGCAAGTACCCCACATAAGCTCACATACGAACATCAACTCTTAATATTTAACGACTAGCAATAACTAAAAATTGGGAAGTGCATAAGAGATTAATTGAAGGTCAAAACAGTTTTGCCCCAGTACTGTGCTTTGCATTAAGTTTCACAGGATGGAAGGTCAGAATGCACACAATGAAGTAACAAGTGATAGAAGGTCCAAATGTGTGTGATCAGGTTGGGTTCTCAGGGAAAGTAAAAAACTCAAATTTCAGCTTGTCCTTTGGGTGAGCAGTTCACTCATTATGCTTGATCAGGGCCACTTATCCGTCTTATTTAATGAATCACCTGGATTAGTGCCCAGTAGGCACGTAAGCTTTAAAAGTTACTTGCCCAACAAGAAAATCTACTTGTCCCAGACTAACTTACGGGCTGGGAGCCCTGGTTCTTTGCTGTATTTCATTCACTCATTCATTAATTCAGACACAGATACAGTTACTGTTTATTAAAATGTAGGCTCTTATTTTCAAGTCTCCAAATATGGCTGGTTCTCTTCTGGCGTATAAATGCATAAGAAGTAGAACCCATGTCGCCAAATTTATCTCGATTTATGTCCTTCATGTGCTTAATTAAACAAGGAATTATTGGGCTACCTCAGACCTGAGAATTTGTTTTGTTTAACATAACAATGCCACACGAAGCAAAGCTGTAATGGTGCATAACAAAAGAAAAATCTTTCCCTGCTTGACGTGTTCGTCTGACGCATGTACGCGTCAGTGCTGACGCATCGATGCGTCTGAGCTGACGCGTCCATGCGTCTGCATCGCGTCTGCATTGTTTGCTTTATTCTGGCCTGCAATGTACATGTGAGGGTTGTGTATTCCTCTGGTCACCTGCAAAAAGACATTGTAAAGGGCAAAGGAGATTCTCAATTTTTTCATTACCTGTTCTCCTGGGCTTCCTTTTTCACCCTTAACACCAGTTTGACCTGTTTCTCCCTTTTCCCCTTGATCACCTTTGTCTCCTGTGACTCCCTGAAGACCACCTGGCCCCTGAGAAAGAAATTAAAGCTAAATTAGACAGATAACAGTCTCTTCTTTTTTAACAGTTGGTTCAGTGAATGGATTTATATGAAGACAGAGTTTCCAAGAGGTTAGAGAGCTGGACAGGAAGCCCGAAGGTTCAAGCCCCACCCTCAACACTAGATTGATTTGTTCTTGGTTGGAAGTCACAAATTTGACCAACACTTTGTTCTCTTTACATGCTATCTGCATATCAGTAATAAAACCTTAAAAAAAGTAAAGAAAGAATTAATGGTTTGGGGTAAACAGCGTGAAAAGAAAGTAGTGTCCAATAGCCCGGGGCTAGTGGATTTTGCTATTGGGCTAGTGAATTCTGTTTTTAACTTGTCTGACGGGTAAGTGATGTTTTTTGAGGAATTCGAGTGACAGAAGAACTAGGATATCAATTCTGCTAGTCAAAAAGTTTTTGGGGTTAGTTGAAAGGACATCGGGGCTAGTAAATGCTAGCTTCAGCTTGCCCGAATGGCAAGCTGTAAAAATGATTTTCTTTGCACCCTGGTAAAGCATGTACTGGTTTGTGAGGCATAGCTTTTGAGCTAACAATCACTGGATTAAATTTGTGATTAGCGTGATGACACTCAGAATTAATTTAAGGCTCCAGGACATTTTTCTTGAATTTTAGCCATTATTGAAAAAGAGCTAATAGTAAAATTGGTTTCTTTGAGTGGCAAACACAATTTTTAACTGTATTCCTCCTGAGAATTTAATTTCCAAGGCATTGCTCTAAGAAAATTCTAGGGAGCTCAATGTTCTCAACCTGTGAAATCCATGGTGCACAGCATATGATTTCAATGCAAAACCTGAGATTTCCTAGCCACCAAAGAGCAAAAGTAAGCAGGCACAGCTAGAACACAGCTCTGATTAATTTGGTACAGTGTTCAATCATACAGAATTATTATTGGACAAGGCTGGGTACCATCTGAAGAATTCTGGAGATTGAGGAGGGTGTTATCGGCTGAGGCGGATAACACCCTCCAAGATCTCCATAATTCGTAAGATGATACATGGAAAGGGTTGTTCAGTTCTGGAAAGAATCTCCAAATAGCAGATGTCGTCCATCGAGTTGTCTTGCTATGTTTTTAGCCAATAGTTCACCTATTTCTTCCTCATGAAATGATTGAAATGTTCCGCCATTTTGTACTCACTAACAAAACAACTCAACCTTGTCCCCAGGTCTTCTCAGTTAACTGTTCAGTTTTCTGGCAATGCTGCACAATTGATGTCATTTTCGCGTATCAACAATAGCTTGTTACGATGATTTATGTATGGGATTTTAACCAATCAGAAATAGAAAAATATTTTGAATGAATGATAAATTTATTTAATAAACTCCAAATTTGACTTCATGCATGGGTGTATAATTCTGGGCATACTGGATGAACAACGTACTGCATAGCATGTTTCTTTTATACTTACAGTATTTCCTCGGTCACCTTTATCTCCTTGTGGGCCATCTTTTCCTCTTTCACCCTTAAATAAAAACAAGATATTTTACTCTCAAGATATTATTCAGTTATTACGCAACCTGCACTTTGAAACAGAATGGCACCAAAATGTTAAAAAATAGCTTTACGTGCAGTGTTATTCTTTTTTTAGCAAGCACGGTGGAGCCAAACAACCCCCTAAGTGTTGCATCAATGCATGGGTAGTTGTGTTATTTTACAATAACTTTGTTGGCTTTTAAGTTTTTTCGCAAAAGTTGGCCTGGAAATGCAAAATGCCAGGCCAATGAAATTAATTGTTAGCATGTCTTGAAATATTCAGTTATGATGTCATGTTTGCTGACGTCATAATTACGTCAATTTAAATTTTTGAATCTCCCAATGTTTCTGGTTTTTTCTGAAAGATCTGATAAAAGGGAGTTGAAAGCTGAAAAAATTTTGCAATATCTCATATAAGAGCTGAGATATAGCAGTTTGAATTTCAATAAATTTGTAGAACAAAAGCTGGAAACTCCCCTTCAGGAAATAACTCTAAATTTAAGTGTTTTCTTGTTAAATCCCCCTTGCTATTTAAGTTGCCTATAAAACATCTTGACTGTCAAAAGCTAAAAGAAAAAAAAACCTTGAAAAAAAGGAAAATTTCCAACTGCGCAGAATCCTGGAAAAACGAATTTGTGATGTCAGAAAATGTCACATGATCATTTTTGTACAGCTTAAATTAGCGTTATTAAGTCAAAAAATGAAAATCTAAAATCATTTGATTTTAGACCACAATGAAAGGTTTGGTATCACAAAATCAGCTTATTTTGTTTAAAACTGTAAAAAAAATTTCAGAGCAGTCATTTTTTAAGAAAAACTATGGATCTGGGGGCACACTAAAATATTTTTGAAGTCCCATGACTCTGCTCATAAGTGTTGTACCGCAAAGCCGTTTCGGGGTGTTTTACACCTCTTCTAATGCTCTTAAAGATGATTTAAGTTTTGAAAAGTGAAAAGAAACAATTTTCCCCATTTTGGCGACGTCAGCCAGTGTGACATCACAATTTGTACTTTTAACTAAAAAGATGCCAAAACGTTTTCGGTCATAAATCGTAGTCCATCAAGCAAGTTGGGTTTACAAATAACAAAACGTAAGAAATACATAAATGTAGCACTCATGAAACATTTGAGGGGTGGTTTGGCCCCACCATGTAGAAAGAAACTTTTGCCCCTTAGAATACTGGGCATGAAAAATAGAGAAAGTAAGAAAACAGTGCAAGAAAAGTTAATCAATCTAACTTCCCAGAATGAAAATTTTGATTTTTTTCAACAGTCGATAAATAACATATATGATACCTTCTCTCCTTTTTCACCTTGTGCACCCTTGAAAAAAAGAATATTTCCAATCAGTTGATAATAAAATTGAGAAATAGTTCTTGAAACATTTAAAAATATTCAAGGGGCGGGTTAAATATCGCAATTTATACCTCCACTAAACTTGGGAAGGACACTGTAATAGACCTTAAAATACAATGGGTGCAGCATAGACAAACTTCAATTGGAACAGCTCCTATGGCTACAACCATGACCTATCCTCAACCTATTGTCATTTAGTGAGGTCCCAGGGATTGATGATCTCATCCAGGTTTTGATGATGTCTCATTGGGTGAGCTTGATTAAACAAATGGTGTAGATATCTTCTAAGTATTCTGGTTAAAATGGAAAAATGTGTTGGAGGGTTTAATTTACAGGTTTTAGGTGTGACTCAAGGTGTCATGGAGCTTACAAATTGCGATACTCTGCTCGCCCTCACCCAGCCATAATTATTCACTCTCACCTTTATGATGGTCGAGTCATTCAATTTGCCAATTTCGCCAATTGAAGCTGGTTCTCCCTTCTGTCCAGGCACACCCTTTTCACCTTTATCTCCTGAGGGACCCTTAAAAGCAATGCCCATAGCTCCCTGTAAAGGAATAAAAACAAGTCATTATAAAATAATAGTGTTAATAACTGATGTATTAAACACACACATCGCATTGTATGAGAATTAAATCTCTGACAAATGACTCAGAAATGCCATGATCTACACTAATATTTCCAAAGGAGTTATGCCCAGGGTTCTCAATAGAAGGCGGTACCCGGCGATTGATCGCCGCTTACTTTGGGATTTATAGCCGCTTACTTTGTGTTTAGGTCGCTTTTCTTTGCTTTGTTTTGACACCTCTGGCTTTGCTGAAGAGCCTCCTACTTTATCAGTGATCACCTCCTACTTAAAAATCTATTGAGAACCCTGTATGCCAGACATGTGTCGTAGGGTTATGGCTACAAGTAAGGACAATGTTGACCTTTTAAGCCCCAATATCCACATACAAATTCTCCAGACTGATCTTTATACATTTCCTTAGAGAATGTTGAGAGAATTTGATACAGGATCAAAGCATTTGCCCTTTGGTAATTGTTCTATTAATTATTCTCATGACCTTTTCTCCTTATCATGTATTGCTAGAAGAAAATTGATGTTGATCACTCTTGTGACCAGGGCTTCTGATAAGTCACAGAAAAAAAAGTCAAATTTTGCAGCATTTTTTGTGATAAAATTCGCGGACAAATCGGCCAATTTTGTGGAAATTTTGCAGGAATTTTTGAGGCAAACTTCGCCAAAAAGCAATCGGTAAACAACAGCTGATTTTGTGGTTATTTTCAGGGCAAATTTCGCTAGAAATTGATTGGATCTGCGCTGATGAGACCAGTGTTTTTAACGTTTTTCTAACAGAGGTCACCATTTGCTCTTTCAACATTAATACCCAGCCTCCAGAAATGAACCAATAGCAAAGCCTTTACAGTCAAACCAGGCCAAACGTTCCCGTCGCTAACACACTAATGAATTCATTAACAGAAAAATGATTTCGTTCCTTGTTTGAATAATCCATTCATAAAATGAACAATTAAATATTCATATTTACCCTTGATTCCATAATCGAATGTTGATTCGATTACCCTTTTTTGAAAAACTACACTTTCTGCAAGTTGACCAAAGAATTTTGTTTTTTCTTCTTTTTTTCTAAGAGTCGAGTGCAGGCAAGTTCTGAAGTTCAAACCCAAACAGACTGTTACATGTACACCATTTTGCTGCCATTAATCAGTGCAACAGACCCCTGACCTCTTAGAAAACAGGATGGTCAAACTAAGGTCAGTGTATGTGCGGTGATTGGTGGATTTCGATCCCTGGCTTTTGTCAGTTTCTTTGCGTTTGCGGTCTGTCTATTCTAGCTGTTATTTTGATTAAAGGCAATAAAAAACCCAATTGTAATTATACGGCAGGAAAAGGGAAGCAAATACAGGTAGATTTTGTTCATAAACCAAATCAACATTTAATTATCGAATCGAGGCCCAATTTGACTGTTGGATTATTCATTTTATGAATGGATTATTGAATCAACAAACGAAATCATTTTTCCATTAATGAATTCATTACTTTGTTAGCAACGGGAACGCTTGACCTGGTTTGACTGTAACATCATGGCTAGTGCCCAGTTTTTCACAACATAATCTACAACTGGTAGTTTCGGGACATTGTTTGCACATTTCAGTGACAAAGTTTCAAGACAAATTTGTAAGTTTACGGCAAGTAAACAGCCCCAGCAGCTGAGATAAGTTTCAAATATGTTGTACAGACATGTATTTGATAAGATTCCTACTGAATTTCACGGTATTTTGCGTGTTTTTGTGAATTTCATGGTATTTCGTGGATTTACCTGAATTTCGCAGCCCCGTGACTGCACGAAATATCAGAAGTTCTGTGTGACTTAAAAGCTTCAAGTACTGTAGGTGATTCAAGACGGGCTTTCATTCACACCTTTTCCTTTAAAAAATCAAGTGCATTGGTACCTTCTCTCCTCTTTCTCCAATCGGTCCCTGAGTTCCATTTGCACCTTTGTCTCCTTTAGGTCCTTGTGATCCAGGACTTCCAGGGTCCCCACGCATTCCCTGTAGAAAAAAATAAAAAAATAAAAAGGTGATACGTGTAAAGAGACCAAAAATGTAAATTTTAGAGGCTTGGTCATGTAGTATTAAGGATGCCACAAACATGGGAGAAAAAATGAGCTTAAAATCCTGTTGGGAGTTGAAGTGTAATACTGTGACAACAAGTAGAGAGGCCATTTCCATCTATGGGCTAATATAGGTATATGCCAATGTGAAAGGTAAGGTTTTCAGGAGCTTAGCCTGAAATGGGGTGGAGAAATAAGAGTTTTGGTGTAAAGTAGAAATCACTTACGGAAAATTGTCATGGATAAGTGTTAGAAAATGTAATGTTCTTATTCATAGTTAATCTGGTGGCAAAATTTTAAATGAACATTGTTTGGTAAACATATGCTTGTAGAGGAAGGCCAAGGGTTCGAATTCCAGGCACACTCCCCACTTAAAATTCTAAGAATGAGTACAGTGTATTCCCCTCCCACCAACCCTACAGCAGTGATGCCAACTCTCCCGCTTTTTACGTCCACTATAAATATTGACCACTTAGTAAAAGACAAAACAGACTTAGTTTGAGATTTAGCCCATTTTTAGCTCCAAACTTGAATTTTTCTTATTCGCAGTACGGTTTCTAGGGCATTTTTGCACGTATTTAGTCATTGACAAAGATTATTTCTAGCATCAAAAGGATGATTTCGAATTTTGATAGTATGTACATCATTGGGGGCTGGGTCAATTTTTCGGGGGGGGGGGGGGGGGGGGTTTCGTTGAAATTCCAGGGGAGGGGGTAGTGAAAAAAAGACAGTCTCCCGATTTTAGGCAGGGTTCTCAGTAGAAGGCGGCACCCGGCGATTGATCGCCGCTTACTTTGGGATTTATAGCCGCTTACTTTGTGTTTAAGTCACTTTTCTTTGCTTTGTTTTGACACCTCTGGCTTTGCTGAAGAGCCTCCTACTTTATCAGTGATCACCTCCTATTTAAAAATCTATTGAGAACCCTGTTTTAGGTCTCCAGAGGTTGGCATCTCTGCCACAGGGCCCTGAACTACTGCTATTAACCACAGGATAATTCGAAAAGAACTAAGTCATTAACAATGTTCTGTGACCAATTGATTTAACTCTATTGTAGGTCACTAACACTATAAAACATGACGATAATACTTACAGTATCTCCTGGAGGTCCAGGGGGTCCTATATTACCCTTCAAAAAAATTGTAAATAAAAAAATCAAGATACAAATACAATTTGTACCACAGGTAGAGCAGAAAATAAAAGTCAGTTATCACACAACATCCAATGAAATCCTACGTGCCCTGATGGCGGTACAGATCAAAATACTTTTCACTTTTACCATTAATTTTCTAGTTCACGATTTTTATTATGGCAGTTTAAGAAATTACAAGACAACATATAGACTCTGAAGAACACAGAATTCTTTTGAAAACAAAGCGATCACCTTGGTTCTGTTGGTGAAAATGTTTTTCTTTGCACCCTGGGCTGAGTTGCTCGAAGCATGGTTAGTGTTAACCATTGGTTAAGCAGTATCAAAACCAATACGTTGTCATGATCTTAAACGCTGGTTAACGCTAACCATGCTTCGAGCAACTGGGCCCTGATGGTTAATTATGGTAAAGGAGAAGGGATAGGCATGAGTAAACAGTAACTAGATTATACAGAGAGCTTGTCAGCTTACCTTAGCACCAACAGCCTCAGTAGCAGACGATCCCTTTTCACCCTTTATGCCTTGAATTCCAGGAAAGCCCTAAAACAGGAAAAAAAATATTGGAGAACTTGAACTCAGCTCCTTAGGTAAAAAAAAATGGCTGCTTGCAACAATAAGCTTTTTATATCGCTATTTGTTATAATTTATCAGCAGAAACTATTACTAGGGGTGTAATGATTCATATATTCCTTGCAATTCGATTCGATTTTGATTATTGCCTTTTGATTTTGATTATTTTGATTCGATTATGTAAATGTTTCTTAATTCTTATGACATAACGCGTAATATAAACAACATGCAACCCTAAACCCTCAATTTGTGAATAGTAACAGCGACAGGAGGATTCACAGTGGCTTGGTCATTTGTCACCATGTTTGAGAACCTGACAAAGAGCATGTGGCACATGATTTGCCTTATTTGGGAATTCTCAAGGGGTGGTTGAAGGACAGAATTTTACTGGCTAGTCAACACAAAATGGCACATGAGCTGCTATCATCTTTGCTTGTCAATCAAAAATGCACATTTTAAAGAGTTCTGCATTCTGATTTTACAATATAATAAGTCACTGCAGGCACCCTGGAAAGGTTTGCAATCGAAACATGAAAGTATAGAATCATGAATCAAACTGAAAGGTCATAATTGCGATTAATCAAGAATTTGATTAATCATTACACCACTCACTATTACTGCTGTTATTTCCATTATATTTATTTAGATTTGGAGGCACAATGTTGCTGAAGGGTGTGGTGCTTATTCAAGGATGGCATTTTATCAAGTAGGGTATTCTGATTTTACCTTTTCTCCTTTGACACCAGGGTTTCCAGGACTACCGCCGCGACCTCTTTCACCCTATCATTTAAAAAAGTATCAACCATGAGTGCTAGAAGCATGCATTTATCAAGGAAATGAAATACTATTGAACCTCTCAACAACGGCCATCTTGGGGACAGAAGAAAGTGGCCATGGTAAAGTGGTGGCTGTTGTAGAGAGTTTTTTAACAGGAGTCAATGTATGGATGGGGACAAAAAAAAGTGGCCGTTCCAGAGAGATGGCCATAAGCAGAGGTTCAACCATAGAAAGAATACTCATCGTAACAGATCTTGTCACGATTTTTGACACCATCTTGACAAGTAAGCAAACACGGAGAAATTACAGTTTTTGTATGAGAATCTAATGTCGAATAATTTCTGTAGAATGGCTGTTCTGAAAAAAATATGATTTGTAAACTAGAGCTTCACTCTCAAGGGTTCTCCTGAAAAAATTTGAGGGCGTTTACATGCACTAGAAGACCTAGAACCAAAGGTGAATAAAAGAAAAAAATTAAGAAAGCTAACATTCTAACCAAGGATTTGATTAGCATCAACTTTGCCTGCTGAATACCAACATTAAAATGTGCTTATATATAAATTACTATATACTACTTACTTTTGTTCCATTACAGCCAGGATCTCCCATCATGCCCATCGGGCCATCTTCCCCTGGTGTTCCCTATACGATAGGAAATATTATTATTATTATTATTATTATTATTATTATTATTATTATTATTATCATTATTATTATTATTATTATTTTATCTATCAACATATAACCTAAGAAGATAATAGATTGTTGATTACCAATAAAACAAATAAACTTTTTAGCGGAGCTCCTCGCGTGCGCAAAGCGCGCGCGGAGCGGAGCACCATGGGTAAGAAAATTTGGTAAACTATATCCATCCGAGAAAATTTGGTAATGACGTAGAGTACGCCCACCCGTACACACACTTCATGTAAGCCGATGTCAAATGTCACAATAGATCTTGCACAACTTGACTAGCCTCTTAGTTATGTAAGCCATCCGTATGAGTGCGATTAGATTGACAGCTGTCAAAATCAGACATCCGCTGACAATTATCACATGACCATCTCGCGGGCTCAGATGAAAGACCAGTCGTTTTGCCTAAACATATAAGCTGACATAATATGTCACACTTACCAATTCAACATAAAAACGAAACTACGCCGGGCAAGGCTGTCAGTTGGCTGACAGTCGTTTAAAGTTATATTGGCAAGCCAAATTAAGGTCAATTGACAGTTGTCAAAATGGGACATGTGCAGGCCACTATCAGAAAACTAATAACGTGGGCTCAGGTTCGTTCAGGTACATGATCTGGCATTTTCCACTACATGCCGGACGGATATGTCTTACTCACATTCGTAGTCTGTTAATTCGAATATTCGCCCTTCTAATGAAGGTTAATTGACAGCTGTAAAACTAGAGTATACGCTGACCATCATCACCTGAGTGTATCGCGGGCTCATTTGTCTGTCCATTGAGGTCACGTAGTGTTTAAAGTTTTGCGCTGATATTTTATTTGATCACTGGCTCAATTCGAAGTCCCATAGCGGAGAAAATCTATCCATCTTAAAAAATTCGGCCATCACGTGACCGTACACCGACCACCCGACCTTCTGTCCGTCCGCACCACAGGCATACCAACGTTTAATCTCGCACTTTCTAGCTAGTTTGGGAGCCTACAACCTGATATTGTACATCCATGTTTTGATTAATTGACAGCTGTCAAAATAGTGTTTCTGCTGACCAGTATCGCCTGACCCTATCGCGGGCTCAGGTATCGACCCACTGAGTTCTAGTGTTTTTTTTAAGGTATCCGCTAACAAGTTGCTACTTTTCAATCATCGCAGGCTCAAGTTCAATTTTTTTAAAATGCATATGAAATAAGTCGAGTTCATGAGCCGCACTTTTAAAATGTTGATTTCGAACTGACCTCGGACGCGAAAATTCAACCGGCTTTTACATTTACATGCAGGGAAAGCAATAACTTTTGACTTTTCTCACTGTCACGCATTGATCACGCTCTACGTCCAATTTTTATGTTCTGATTGGTCAAAATTTGACAGGTGAGTTCATGCGGAAAATTTATGCAGCGTCTGGAAATTGCTTACTGATAGCTGGAGCTTACAGAGTTTTGTGTCATCTTGTGATGTTTTAAGCTGTCTTTTTCTACTTGGTGTACAAAATGAAATACAGCTGCTATCAAGATTGTTCCTTAATTCATGGCTGGTTTGTTTATTGCGCTTCTTGTTGACAAATGCACCGCTTGTCAAAGTCATTGGAAATCCGATTTCAGATGGCATCGTTTTCAAACTGAGCTTACTCACTTGCCCTTGCTTGAGGCGTAAGAGGGTTGAAAATTCTAGAACACTTGATGACCTTCAGAAGCAGCATCTCGACTGGTAAGCCTGAGAAATTGTTGTCTTTGATGTGTTTTTTTTTTCCGGTTTCCTGAAGTCGAGCGTATGGTTTATGCGGCTTTAAGTTTATCAGCTGAGTTTATACACGAGCAATGATCTAACCTACAATAGTATCAGGTTTAAAAAGCCTTTCGTCATTTTTTTTGACCGCAAATTCAAAGAAAATGTTCCGAAGATTATTTAGTTATGAGTTTGGCTGTAAACAGAAAGCTCTGAGCGATTTTCTTGCCTCCAGTTCATCTTGAAAAAGAGCCAACACCGGGAAGCCGACTTAAAACATAAATAAGCTTATGCTTACCCGACTCATGATTTTCAGAGATACTTTACTCTCAATACTTCTCTTCGTGAATGAAAATTATTGTCTCTGTAAATGTTTCACCGCATTATATTTATTTTATTGATTGTTAGTAGTCCCTCTCGCAATTTTTATCGCTGCACCGGTTGTATCCAGTCGAACATAAACATCGCATGCAGGAATACTCAAAACGCCGCGCGTAAATATCACTCGCTTTTAAAGATTACACATAGCAAAACCATACGCAGTTTAATAAAGAAAGGGAAATAAAACCTAAACATAACAATTTATCTCTCATGTTGAAGCGTAAATGGTAACTCTATTAATCGCACTGCAAATTTGGTGCCTGTCAAAAGTGAGACCCGTCCGGCTGGCCGAAAAGTGATTTTGTGAATTTTTTTATCGTTTTCATTAAAAGCCCATAATATTATTATTACCCTGCATATCACATAGGACCAGATTTTTCTAACTGAAAAGTCCCGGCATTATAGAATTCTCTCTCCCTTTTTCGCTTCCATCTTTCCCCTTTCCCCCAGAAGCGCCTGATACTCAGGCTAAATTCATTGCTATAATTTGTTGTGCATCTGATCGTCGTGGATATTGAATGAGTGCAAATTGTGAAAAACTGCAGAATTATAGGTTTAAATAGGGCAAAAAAGAACAAATTCTGTCCAAGGTCTGTATGATAAAAACAAGGGCCTCATAGTACTGTTTACCTGAGAGGTGATGAGAAAAAGTATGTTTAAAAGGCTGGTTTATACGCCACCAGATTCGTCGCCAAGATTTACTAGTAAACTAAAATCCGGCCTGATTTTTTATTTTGGCCTCTCTTTTAGACAGAGGAATGTAATGTGTAAATTTGCTGCCACCAAGGACTATCGTGGCGCGTGTGTTTCTTAAAATTATATTTCGGGGTTGTCCAATTATCCATAGTCTAAACGGAGCAATGTTGGAGACAGTGGTGAATGCCACATTAGTCTATGATGCAACAGCTAATGCAAATACAATACACGAATAGGTAGGTCTATTTGTTTTCCAGGCCTAATCTACTGTGATTGCAGGGGCACCCAACGACAATTTTCGGAAGAATATCTGTTCGGAAGATGATTTTAGATCTAGAATTTTCGGAACATTTGTTGTAAAATTTCTTGCTTACCTGCCTCTCCTATGATTTTCGAACATCAAAAAAATGGTATAATATTTTTAACGGATTTTAACCCTAAAAAGGTCACCTAGAATTTTCAGGAGCCTTTTTTCTGGCTGAAATTTTCGAAAAGGTAAGTTTTCATCTCTATAATTTTAGGATCACTAGGTTTTCAGCTAGGAAATGCGAACAGATGAAAAATTTTTAGGGGATGAAAATATGCCTATATCTACCGTTTAAATACTAAAATACGTTTAACAGTGCTATGTTTAAGTGGTTTTGAACTATATTCTCGTTGGGTGACCCTGTGATCGAACATGATTGCTATTTTTGGGTGTACAAATAAGACTATTTAATAACTTGATGTAAAAGCTGTTTCACTCTTGGACTGTCAAATTATTTTTCTCTTAAATCACTTAGCCTTTGCCTCAAACGTCAAATGAATGTGTCCTGATCTGTGGATTACAAGTTTATTGTTTGATTTAAATTTGCATTTATTAATGGGAGCTTCGCTTTTAGCCCTGGCTAAATCTATATATTATTTATTCACAATTGTATCACTATAACCCTAACAAAACTGTTTACTCAGTTCATATACGGTTTACTACAGTATGTTCTTGATATACTTAAATTTACAACTCAAAATTACACTCCTTTGTTAAACTGTTTATTGCAAAAACCGTAACCCACTTACAAGAACATGCTTGATCTTGCCTGGCTAAACAGGTTCTTATATGTTTGAGTATCAAAGTGCCAAATTTCTGCCAGGAGGTTCTTAATCCACAGATTTTTATTAGCAGGTGTTTATTGCATGTCAATGTCACACCATTTTTCCCAACCTATACTAATTTTTTAGTTTATTATTTTAATTTTTTGTCCATAAAAGCACGAAATAAAGTGAACAAATCATTTAATAAAGTTATATTAGATTTGTTTTATACTTAAGCTTAAGTTTAATTATAATTAAACTTAAGCTTTATTATAAAGCTTAATATAAACTTATGCATCAGTCAATTCCACCTGCGCCCAGGCCCCCCCCCCTCCGGGCTACTGCGGGGCATTTGCACGCCTTGTCAGTCCTGGGTGTGGGGCATTTGCAAATTTTGCACTGCCCGGGGGCCGGGCATTCGCCAACCCCGGGGCCATTCCGGAGGTTTTGACACGCACGCGGTTTCCTATCAGAATATAACTACACAGAAGGTTTTACTGGAAAAAACAGATTGGCTCATCTATCAAGGACAGGAATAAATTGAAGAGGGTTGTAAAGGCATGTTCTCAATTTTATGCATGTGTTTCTTCATTGCTTATCAAGCCAGAATTACATAGCGAAATTGGAGCTATCGATGTGAATAAACATTTTTTGGTCATTGTATCAAATTTCTGTTCATATTATTTGAAGAACACCTTTTCACATTTATAAAACTATTCATAACATATAACTTTACAGCGCTCTATTAATTTTAATGTCAATAATTTTACATCAATACTAAAACCATACACTGGTGCATGTCATCGCGGCGTGAAGTCTTAGTTAGAATCCTAGCGCTATTACAAAGGAAGATGTTGAAACAAAAAATCGCATATTAAAATGCTTAAAATGGCACTATTCGACTGTGCGCAGGTGGAATTGACTGGTGCATTAATAGACCAGAATTAGACATGTTTAATACTTACCGGCTTGCCATATTCACCTGTCAAACCAGGAGGTCCAAGTCGTCCCTGTCAAAATGAATAAAACAAAAACCGTTGCAAAATGTTTGCCACTAAATTTCTAACAACTTACCTTTGTTTGTTATATGAAAGAACTCAGCTGTTTTGAATTGAATAATCAAAGTTGAGAGATCAGCTGAATCTGAAAAAAACTGCTTAAAAATTAAAATATAAAATGATTTTCTTACTCTATTTCCTTTTTCACCCCTTGGACCATTTTCTCCTCTGTCTCCCTGAAAAAGAAAGCTCTTGAAGTCATGATTTGGCAAACAAAATGTCTGGAGAGATGGCAAACTCTCCACGAAAACAGCTTCACGTCCGCCATGTTTAAGTTATGCAAGAACATTGTAGCCAAGCCTGGATGTCAAAAAAGAGCGGGAACAGCTGATATGCTGACAAGCATTGAGCTTGTCGAAGTTTTTCTAGCTTCTTCGTTCTTCCTTTAACGTCATCGAAGGCTAGAATATCATAGGCATTGATTCAAACTAACAGCTATTCAGATCCGTTCATTCCTGTGACAAGAAGACGGTAGATTTGTTGGTCATACATTTGTCTTGAGGATCGATCAGTTAACGTTGAATGTCAATTTAACCTCAGTTACCTTATAGCCTCTTGGCCCAGGAAGACCTTCAGGTCCTTGAAAGCCCTAGAAAACACAAGAAAGGTAGGAAGTTTACTTTGTAAATATACTTGGTGATTGTAAACAAGCTGCAATTCTTACGTAGCTAACCTCAAGACTTTAATTTTTATCAGCTGTTTTTGGATCTTTAGACATGTTACACTTTTTGAACATTTGTTTTCTTAAATTAAGCTTCTGATCATTGCAAAATAGGGGCATGCTGTACGAAAAACCTCGATTTAACCATCAGGTACATTTATCAAAGAATATCGTTTACTTTGTTCATCTTCCCTTTTAACATCCAACTAGTAAAATACTGCAGTAAAAAATATATTTAGGATTTATTGATCATAGAAAAAGACAAAAAACCTGAAATGTCGTGGCATTTTAAACCCTCCATTTTTCAGGCATGGCCTTGTGAAGCCATGGATGAGTTTCTGGGAATTGTATCACTTATTAACATGCTGATTAAGAATAGAAACTAGACAAAAAATCTGAAAACATGAAAAAATTGAGCGAGTCAAAACGTGCCTTAACAGCTGTCATTCTGACAGAATTTGTAAAATGACACTTCATTAAATTAAGGACAGAATTTGTAAAACAACTCTTCATTGAATTAAGGTTCAAAGTGAAAAAAACGTTAGAGATACATGTAGCCGGTTCCAGGTTCCAAGATAGTGGATCGAGAAAAGTTGTGCAATGACTGTGAGGGGTTGGGGAGCATGTAAACATTTTTTTCAATATCTTATTCCAGTATACCAGCTCCCGTATACCACCACCCTATGATTGGCAAATGGGACCATCACTTCAACACTTACGCCAATCATTTGGCTTTATGCACTCAGAGCACACATGTCAAGCATAAGAAACCCTCATACACCGCACCTTTTGCAGGGTTGTCAGAAAGTTTTGAAGTAGACAGCTGAGTTGTCAAAGTAAGCGGCCAGTGCAGGGATATTTTATTTAAAAAACGCCATCCGTAAAGAAATCCCAAGCAGAGTAGCCAGCCGATACTAACCAAGTAGGCGCGATTTTCGCCAGCAGCCGGCTACTATTGACAACCCTGCTTTTGACACCTGGACATTTGACATTTTGACACTAGAAATGGTTCTTCAGTGGTCGGGGTAGTGGGTCAATTGATGTATTAGAAAAGATGCTTACAAGCTCTTCCCTTCTCTCTCCCTGCTGTTTTTTGCTTGTTCACTATTTCTTTGCTCATTCACTTTTTTTACTAGTCCATAATGACCTAAAGCCTGGCACAGGCTAGATCATGGAAAGAAAGTGAATTTAATACTCCTAAAAAGTGTGTGAACACTGTAATGATTATTATTTACTTACTGGTAAACCTGGGGGCCCAGTTTCTCCAGTTCTTCCTCTTTGACCCTAAATTGAACAGTCAAATAAACAGTTAAATGCTGTTACTTTAGCCAAAAAGTCATGTCAGATTCAGTCAACCTTCTAAGAGTCAGAAAATTATAGCCTGTGAGCAACTTGTCGCAAAATCAAGAGAAGTGAAGGATACTGGCAAGCAAAGCGAGGCAAAAGGGTGCGGTTTTTCCTGCACCAATATTTCCTGGCCCACTTTCAATTCCCAAATCTTGCTTTCAGGCTACTAATAAGAACCTGGTAGACAAGTTGGCCATTTTTAAAACTTGTACAAAGAGTATACTGTGAAACAACTAGATGGTATTCATGGGGACCAGTACAATACAATACAATATTCTTTATTTAACAAAGGTGATGTAATAACCCAATGAGTTATCTAACTTACAGCCTTCACAACAATACAAAATACACATATAAAAACAATGTCTAATCAGTAATATACGACTACAACAAGAGAAAAAAATAGAACCAGACAAATGTATGGTTTAACATAGATATAAGATGATATAAACTAATTACTTTCTAATACACATGAATCCCACCAACAGTTGACTCCCAATAACTCGAACCCTCACTAACTCGAACCTTGGGCTAACTTGAACTAAAGTCAATTTCCTCTGGATTTCCTACATACTTTTACTTTAATTTTACCCTCCGTAACTTGAACCCTAAATAACTCGAACCTCCAGATAACTCGAAGTAATTTCTGTTTCCCTTCAGATCATGTCTATATAATTTTAAACTGAATAGATTAACTTGAACCATGTTTTAAGTGCATAACATGCTGGAAAAAAAACAGTGTACTGAAGTTTGAAACATTTAACTTATTTCAAAACAACTATGTTAATTACTTGTCTTTCCCTTTTTGTCACTCCAGTTCAAATTCAGTGTCCATCCCTGTATATTAATCAATCTTTGTTGCTTCATTCTAATCTCTTGCTGCTCCTTGATTGAAGTGAGCAAGATACTTGCATTCCCTCCCCATCCATTTGGTTATTTCTGTATAATTCCAGTTATTTGCTTCAAACTCCCGATAACTCAAACTCTTTTTGATTTCCCCAGAAGGCTCCAGTTATCAGGAGTCAACTGTACTTGAACAAACCCAGCACTCTCACCACATCATACCATGCCCTACCCACTCATACAAATTTACTCCCTCAGCAGTTGTGTTTCTGATTCATGTGTTGTTTTAGGTGAGAGACAAGGAAAAACCATCAATGCAAAATGTTACAGAATAAGCCAATGACTACAAGGACAAAAGGTGCACTATAACAACTGACTTATTTTACTTGTCAGAAATATAAATATAGAAATACTGACTGCTCAGAAGGTGGGGAGCTTTAAAGGAGCTGTGTCACAAAATTCAGCCAGATTAGGAAATTACAAAATGCCCGTTAAATTAAGAGAAACATAAAAAAAAAACACTTAAAACTTTAAAGGAAGGTCAAAATAACATAACAGAAACAACAGACTGAAGAAGATTGAAACAGATTGAAATTACGGTTTTTGAAAACTGTTCAGCCTAACAGTTTTTCAAAGTTGATCGCTGCTGCTTGCAACTTCAAAAATAATGCTCAGGAGACATATTTGTTTGTCTCGGATCTCTGATTTTGTCATTTACCTGTAATTTCTTTGCTTACTTTAAGTTCCATAGCGATTGAGGGTGAGTGATTGGCAAATTAAAAAAAAATTAACTGGACTGCCGTGACACAGCCCCTTAAAAATATCTATCCCTTGCTCACATCTGAAAAATGACATCTAAATAATATGCCATTTAGATGGCTTTTTCACTTTCCTGGAAAATGCAGTGATTTTATTATTGACAATTTAATGAAACTGAGAAACACCTGTTAAAGCCTCTGTACCTACCCGATCACCTTTAGGTCCTATACATTTTGGAACACAAGACTGGCAGCCTTGACACTGTTCAGAAGAGAAGAAAAAAATTGTGGTTAAAGTGGAACCCCAATATAACAAAGGGTCAAGGGATTGACAAAATATGTTTGCTTTAAGGAGGGTTTGTTATATCAAGGTTCTCTTCCAAATATTTTACTGTTACTAGGGCTGGCAATATCGTTCTGTATACTGCAAAATTTATGATGGCTTATAAGTTTGTCACGTTTTTGACAGCAACTTTCAAATTAAGATAAAATTTATCAAAGAATACATGCTTTATTAAGAGATGTCCCAACAACAAAAAAAAGCAAAACAAACAAACAAAAAGGAAAAAACTATTTTGATTGATAATTATGTTAACTACTAAAAAGAAAACACAGGCGATTGTTTGCTAAACTACTTTTAGGGTAAAACAGGAAAGGATTGGCAACCGCATCACCTAAAAATACAGTTTTATTACCGGTTTATTACAACCTAGTTTTGATGCAATGCCAACAATTTTACAAGTCATCTTTTTGTATATCACGTTCTAAAATGTGGTTCCAACTCGCGCGTTTTACCACCTCAATAAATTGATGTATGTGCGTTTTCAATGGTTAACTCGAGCTTAGTTACAGTCAAGACTTGTCGTATCGGTTAGCAAACTTGTAGGAAACGTTTCCAAAGCCCAAAGGTGTTACGACGTGATGTGTTCTTTGTTATGCCAAAAGGTTTTCCAAATGATTAAACGTGGGAGTGGAACTATAATGCGCCGTAAAAGTGTATAATATTTGATAAAATTGAGAGGCTTATGACTAAAACTCAAAAGTCAGTCGGAGGTCTTAAGAAATCAATTCCTGTATTTAACCCAGAGCGGAAATTTAATCGTTCTGAAAGCACGTGGAAAAAGAAGCTTTTTTACTGCAACACGTGCCTGCAGTACGCGAAATCTACAAACGATGCGGGAAAATACTCGGAGAAATTCTAGAAGCCTCGCCTCAAATTGCGGTTTAACTGGCGTGACAAATGTGAAGACCATGCAATGTTAAAAGGGTTGTATGTTGTGAGAGCAGCTTTGACGCTCGAGATAAAAATAAGCTTTTAATTGGATAATTCCATTCTTTTAATCTTTCCTTTTAATAGGGCGACAGTCGGAAGAATTTTCAAATTCAAACTGAAAATTATAATTTTGCGAACGCTGTGAAAATACAAAATACAAATCAGCTGACGGGATGGGTCTGCTTAATAGCTTTCATTGAAACTGAATTACATCTGTGAGAATGAAAATTTGGAATGAAGTTGTTAATTAAAGAGCGGAAATCGATCGACCCTGAGAAGTTTACGTTAGTCCGATTTTGTTGGGCTCACTTTGGGAGGGGAAATTTAATAAGTTAGAATTGGATCTTGGAACAATTAGATTCACGCAAGTTTATATTGTCTTCTTTCTTTTTTTTTTTTTTTTTTGCGTCGCTTGCATCTACCCTGGCTTCAAGCGCATTAAATTTTAGCAGGCGATAGGCGAGATGGGGCCAGACAGCGCGAAAACAGTGGACAACAGCTCGACGCCAACCGGAAATGGGTAAAAGCTTCGAATCTACACTGCAGGACGATTTGGAACCCAATGAGTGAAACCTTGCAACGTCAAATTTTAAATGTCGCATTTGATTTTGTCTTTCTTTCCTGTTAGTATGAAACGTTAAAACAGCCTTTCCAAAATTTTGTGGTAAACCGCAGAGAAACAATTGATCCCTACTTAAAAGAAAGCCGCGTTTTAAGGGCAGTTCCCGCGAATACCCGCGAAGCCTTAAATGATCTTAAGGGTTCTAAAATTACACAACACGCAAAATATTGTTGTTTTTTCGCTGTATTTTTTTACTCAAGTCAAGATCAACAGTGTGGGATTTGTCCTTCACTCTTGCAGAAAACTGTCGCCATATTTTTGGCAGGTCAGTCCAGAGATCTTACTGAGTATAATATTAAGCATAGATTCCTAACTGCAGAACTGTTAATGAACGGTAGAGTGCAATTATATCAAGTTCCTTCAATGTAAATCAGCCTTGCTTTTCTTTTCGTTTATCGTCATAAACACTCGTGCTTGTCTTTCGACGCCTTAAAATTCGCGCACCCGGAGAGAAGTGAACCCACGCGTGTTATCGCGACTTTTCTTAAACCTCTGGCGAATATCACTTGGAACAAAGCAAACTAACAAAGGGCTGGTGCCGGCATTTTTTTCTTCTTTAAAACTGAACGAGATATGTTCTTTTCAACCCCGCCATGAACCAAGAATTAGTTCGTGAATCTATGAAGGCTGTTTATACGAAAACGCTTACTGAAACCAAAGAAGAGGTGTTTCGATTAGCGCTTTCCCGTCGCATTTTTCCGTGATTTTTTTTCTGTAATTTATTCCATCGTACGAGACTCGAAAAATCGAGTTAAAAGTTCTCGAGGGTTAAAGGTTAATTTGGTGATATCTCTCTACACGCGAGCGTCGTGTGCGAGGGTGTACCCGTGCGAGATGCCGGCAACCCACGCGTGTAAATCCGCAACCGAAAAACGAGCGAAAGACTGAATGATTTATCCGGCAATAAACTCCCCTTGTTTTCACTTTTTCGAGACGTGAACCGTTTTCCAGTAAATTGTAACAGTTCCAATATAAAGCACTTTAGGCTAAAGCGCTAGTTGTTTTGATAGTCAAGTTTTTAATTAATATAGTAAGTACTAAACTGGTCTCTAACTTGTGCATATTCAGACCAACTCTTACATTGCAGCCTTTAAACTATAGAAGCGAATAAATGAAAGTTTTAAGGTTTCCCCGAGGTGATCATTTTTCGTTTGTAAGTTTATCATGGGTACTCAATTATTCCTCGTCTATGAATGGGACTAAACTGGAGCTCAGTTAGACCACCGATTAAACTTACCGTAGCGTCTGTAACAGGACAAGGCAGCAACGTCCATCCAAAAACAACGACAAAAGCGACAACACGCACTGGAAACCTAAGAGGTAGCAACAAACCAAGAGAAAACTTCAGTGGATGCATGATCGCGCGCGGCGGCTCGCTTTCTTGAGATCTCCCCTGGAAGACTCAGAAAAACACCAACGAGAAAACGTGATCCCAATTGGTGTAGCTTCAACGTACCACATGGCTAATAAATAAATCCAGAAAGAGATACCAGTGTGTTTAGTTACTGTCTATCTGATCATGCTATGCCAGCCGACGAAATTATTTGTGTGCCAAGAGAGATTTCTCGCTCGATGATCAGTGAATGTGGCTAGCAGACCAAAATGCTGCGATTGAGAAAGCGGCTTTTGTTTCACGTGCCAGAGGTGACAGAGTTTCATGTTTCATACGTCAGATCGCGGCATTCCCGACGTGTCAGCTTTGATTGAATGGGGGAGGGTTTCGCTTTCCAGGCACTTGAGAACAATAGTCATCTGTCCCGCCCGAGCTGCCGAGTCCGTTTAAAACCATAAAATTAATCTAATAATTCATCGGAAATTTCGAAGAATTTTCTGAAGGCGTGTTCCCAGCCCGAGCATTTGATTGTGTTTGATCGAGGAGTTGAGCACATATCATGAATTCATTCTCAAGAGGCTTTAATTTGGGAATGAATCGTGATGAATTTTTTTTAGCTTGCAGGTGTGGGCTATTTTCAGACTTGAAGGTGAACAACCACTCCAAATTTACTTGAAAAAGGGCTTCAAATGAATGGTTCCTAATTTATCTTGTGTTTTCAGTCACTGTTTCCTTTTTTTATCAATATAAGGAAGTGATTGTGTGGGTTATGGCCCTCAGGTCTCTGAATTGCCTTCAAACTTGCTACTTCTAGCGGGAAAATATTTGAACATACCGGAACTGTTCACTCCAAGTATCCTAACCGCAAATGTTTGACATTCCTGTCCGGTGATCTCCCGAATTTCATCCAGACAGGATAAACAGACCGCGCCCAGCGAATAAGCGGCGAATTATCACTGAGCTGTAATTCTTTCTGCAGATTTTCGACCAAGGGCTGATTGAGATTTGGGATCAATTATGCATGGTCTCTTGACCCGACGAACGTCCTTCAAGACCTTAAAAAAAGCACACCACCAAAAGTCATTGGAAAGAAAGACCCCCCGATGAAACCTTTCTTATTTGTTGTCGACAAACTGCTGTATAGTGAGACAGAGAAGACGTTATCGGAAAGCAAAGCGTTTGTAATGATGTTTCCAAAAATCATTTTTATCTGCATGCACGTTGGGTTTTCGGCACGCGAAATTTGCCAAAAACTGCAGACACGAATTTAACATGACTACATTGATTTACGACTGACCTGAACAGATAACTCATTAATCCTCGTTCTTTTTCATTTAATCTCTTTTATTAGTCCCAAGAGTGCCAATTATTTAAATTCAAATTTAATAATCGCTGTTTTTGGTTGCCAAATAGCTTTAGAACAAAGAGTAATATGGGAGAGTAGTGCTATCGAAAAGATGTTTCATTTGAACGGCGGTCACACCATAGGATTTCGTCCACAATTCTGAAGTTGGGTTGGAACCGATGTCTCAATACACTGAGCGTATAGAAAATGTTTTAAAACATTATTAAAAGTTGAATTTGTCCTCGTTGTCTCATCTCTGTAGCTGAGGAAGGAATTAAGTTCATCGAGGAAAGCACGGTTGTAAAAACAAGCTTGCCTCTCGAAGCATTTTTTCTCTTTGACGGTCTGTCTGCCTGTATTTTCGATTCTCTCTTTTTTGCAGGGAAATTAGAGATTTTCTAAGTTAGGGCAAAAATTTGGTACGTTTTCTTTAATGCTCCATACACCCTCCTGATCAATTTCAAACAAAACTGACCAATACATGCTTGTTTACCGAACGCGTCATTCATTTCCTGCGTGTGGTCTTGAGAAAACCCAAATGATTTTCTGGAAAAAAATACAAATTGTTTTTGGAACTTTGAGTTTATTTGTTTTCGCGATTCTTGTGAAATAGTGGTCTTCAGCTTTGTTTGAGATTTTCCGGTTCTACGTATCAGTTTTAAAACAATGTGTGATATTTTCAAAGTGATTTCTACTCTACAACATTCATTTTTCTCAATGATTTACTGAATTACAGTTGCAAGATGACACGTACGATAAGATGCTTGAGCCCGATAAATTAGCTATAACTGAAGCGTGAAATAATTTATCGTTACCATTCTATTTCTACGTTATTTCTTGCCGATGCTATTTCGTCAATAAGATGTTCTTGAAACGCATGTCGACAACAATGTTCCTTTCATCCATGTTTTGAAGTTGGATCACTCCTCCCGAATTGTCAAGCGGTTTAGAACATTTTTCACGTAAACAGTTTATTACCATTTCATACTATACTATTAACGAATAAATGGTGTCTAAGTTTTAAATCAGTCAACAAAAGTTCGAATTAGAGCTACCGAATCCTCTGGCTCTTTCCTCCCGTGTGACTTTTCACGGCAAAAAAGATGTTTCCAAAGTCTTCTTCGAGCATGGACATGATCAGTTAGCGTGACCAGAAAAAGCTGTTATCGTTCGCAGTTCCTTTCAAAGGTGGTGTCTTTTTAAAATTTTTAATATTTTCCAGAAAGACTTATAAAACTTAAGCGTTGTTAAAGTAAACATGTCGTTGATACATTTCCCGCGAAATGGGGCAATCGATTGACGCCAAGGTGGGTTAAACTATGTATGTTATTGAGGTGTGATTAGCTAGACAAGCATCAATTTCGTTATTTCCTCTTCATCGCACTCCGCCTAAGCAGACAATCCCCAAAAATTTGAGGTCACAAATAGGCCTGTCATCTGTCGGGCTCGCCTTCTGTCGGGATCGGATTGCATCACAGTCAATTTTCCCACTTCCTTTGATATTACAACTGGCTGCAGCGGCGGCTCAGATAACAAGCCTTTGTACGCGTTAGGCCGCGAAGCGTTTCTCTGGTGGACGGCGGTTCAAATCTGTATGCTTTAGCCTCTTGTTTGAGCTTATCTGAGAGTTGCTTACCATGAGGCGAGGGTAGGTTTTTGCAAACATATCCTACGTTTTGCGAAATTCAAAATTTTAATACTGCGAAGTGTTTTACCCGGGTTTTCCGAGCGGATTGTCTCACGTTTTCCATTCTCGTTGCATTTTTCCTTACAGGGCGGCCTTCTTATTCGTGCTCCTTCTTCTTATTTACACAGGAGCGAATTCACAGGTAAGTTTTTTCTTCCAAACTCGCCTTTACAATTGTGCTGGGCCATTTCCAAGTCTGTAAGAATTTCACGTTTCTTCAACGTGGGCTATTACGCGTGTTTCCCTTCCTCGCACTCGCGTTTTTTACGCGCGTGAGCGACGCGAATGAGATTTGCGCGTTGTCGAAGTCAATTGCCGTTTTAGCTCTGTGTTTTATTTGGAGTTTTGGTGTCATTCAGATAAACAGAGCACTATTTTGATTTGCCAGCACAAATTTTTCCTCTTTCGTGAGTAAATGTAAATTCAGAGATATAAATTTGTTTTGAAACATTTGTGGCTTGAATGGAATTTGAATAGTTTCTATTTGAACTCTTCATTGATACTTGCGGGTAATTTATTTTGCCGGGATAAGTTTTTCTTTTTTCGTGAGTAAATGTAAATTCAGAGATGTACATTTGTTTTGAAACATTTGTGGCTTGAATGGAATTTGAATAGTCTCCATCTGAACTCTTCAGTGATTCTTGTGGGTAATTTAACATTTTACATCCCAGAAAATTTCTTAACTACGATTGCTGAAATCAGTTTTTCTGTAGCACAGTATTAAACAGGCCTTGCAGTTTAGTTTAATAATACTCATTTATTTTAATCGTCACACTTCAGGTTGTCATCAATGTCTACTTGAAAGTTCATAAAGCACTTGTGCAGGGTAACAAACAGCACTGTCATTTCAATTCCTGTGTCACCTGAATTTTTCCAGTGAAGGACTTTTTGTTCTTGACTCTTCACCTAATATGAAAGTTTTAAAATTGCCAAATTAAAAAATTCAACTTCTTCAGGTGTGGAGGTCATCTGAATGTGGCCAAACCTATTTTATGGTCATATACATATTTAATGCCACAACCAAACATCTCTTTGCAGACAGCCCTTGCAGTTAAATGTTTTCTGAATACACAACAAATTATTAAAATCAGTGAGGCCCCATTAGTGTTGAAATTCCTTGAAACAGGGGCATTTAAAAGATATGGGGGACGAAGAACATAAGGTTGGATCAAAGCTGCAGAATCAAAAAACACATCTGCAAGCACAACAGGGGGCTTAAGCAACTACAACGACGACCACAACGATGACTGTAGGTTTAATGATCAAAACAACAGCTCTGCACATGCATCATGCTTTTTAGCGCATTTCTTTGACATCCACAGCTCGACTACGACGTGAAACCTCCTAATCTGACGTTTATGGAGGACGTGGACATACAGTACAACGGCAAATCTTCCTTCCTCTTTTTGAACCTGAATAAAATCCTTAAGAATTCAACTCCAGGAAAAGTCGCCTGCATTTGACATATTGAGCGGGTCCAAATAGTCGCAATTAAGTTTGAAAGAATGCAAATTCATTTTTTTGGCGACAATTTCACTGCTGTCGTAGTCGTCCTTGCTTATAAGGTCCCTAATAAGTTGTTGTGGACAACCCCATGGCAAGCCTTACTTTTTTTCCTTACTTGGGAAAAAGCTCCCCTTCTCAGTACGTGAAGCAAAGGGTTTGGTTTTTTAATTTTTTTTCAAGCTTGGGAGTTTCAGTAACATGTGGCAAAGGTTACGCAGATATGTAAGCCAGTGTAGGTTAACAAGAATTTTTTTTAAGCAGGCGCTGTGCATGTCACGTAAATGGATCATCTTGCTCAGTAAAAAAAAAAAAGAAAAATGTCAAATCACATTTATAAACTCTTCTTTTATGAGACTTACTTGACATAGATTCAACACTTGACAGTCAGGAAAAGCTTGGTGCTTTGGGTTTATTCTGATCATGAGTTAACTATCAATTTATTCTTAACTTATCAACAAACTTTTTGTGTCTCCTTTCCCATTTGTAAACATGCCCACAGCAAGGTAGTGTATGGCAGGACAGTTTATCATGCATGAGTTCGAGTTATCAAGTTTGTACAGACTGTAATAAAATAATGGTCCTCAAGTGATCTTAATGAATAAGCTTGGGTAACCAATCTGCTCCCCAGCATCAATTATCAGGCCTTGAAAATGCATTTCATTACTTTTACACAACACTTTTGGATGACAACCTAGATCAGTGGCCATTTAATTGATGTCCTTTTGTGAGGTTTTATTTCACTTTTTAACATTTTTACGAATGAAATTTAAGATGTCTGTGTTGTATTTTGATTAATGACCTTTGTGGAAGTGGCTGGGTTAGCCTGATAGACAACTGGCTTTTCAAGCCAAAATGTTGCTTGTAAGTCAAAAAAGTGAAGAATTTAACTTCAAGAATCCTGGTGAAGTGTTATAGGTTACAGCAAAAGAATTTAAGAACCCAAACAGTCACTTGGCAGGTGTCACTTGCATCATTACTGTCCTCAATAGTTAATTGCAGCTTCATAAAGGCTGGATGCCAATTTTTCCCCCAGTTTAATGAAAAATGTTAAATGTATTTATTTGATTGTGTTTCAGGACCAAAATAATGAGGAATGCAACTGTAAACCTGGGCAGAAAGGTTCACGGGTGAGTTAACATTCTGTGGCATATTAACCCTTTAAAGCTGGACCAACTTGAATTTCAATCTTCTTATAGTAATACTGTTTTACCAATAACTGAATAATCTGTATACACTGATTGCCAGAAATAACTGTAGTCTGTTGGCCAATAATCTGAATAATAATAACAGTGTATAATAAAATACAATTATATGCCTGCACTTTCAGCCATGTAAGCATGCAGTCAGATTTTGTTTGAATTTTTTTTATGGGTGAATAAAGGTAACATTACATTTTGATAGTAATTTTTTCATTGTCGACAAAATGTTACTGATTTTGTGGCTTTTGTACTGCTGCACAGGATTGGTACATGATTTCAAAGCTATTTTATTTTTCTTTTTAGGGAAGGCCTGGTCAAGTTGGTGCCCAAGGACCCCAGGGGGCAGAGGTTTGTTATATATTTTAAGCATCTTTTGGCTTTTTGACTTTCAGCTGTCAAACACTTATGAATTGGCCTCTGTAACTAGTGTAGTTATAATAATTTTAAATTTTGACCCTGCTCGCAATAGAGCCTTTAGCAGCGTCTGAACTAGAACTTGGAGGTTTGTGAGTTCAATAGTCCAGTTTCAAATTAAAACTTACCTCTGAATATAAACATTAACGACACATTCATACAGGGTTAGCCTCGACATAAAGAAAAATTATTCAGAAATTATGGCAAGTAAGTGCTTGAAATTTGAATATACACAATAGACAGAGTAATAAACAGGTCTTTTTGTCGTTGGAATTTGTGAATATATTACTTCAGATTGAGGCTAAGAATGTCAAAAATGCGTCTTCACCTCTTTAATTCAGCGGTCATAGCGAACTCAAAAATGGACTATTCTCACCTGGAGCTTGAAATTTTTTCTGAACTTTCTGGTATAAGAATTCGTCTTCTTTCAAATTCTAAAGTTTGTACCAATTGTTGTCGCAGTGATGTCATTGATTGTGCATGACGTCGAGTTGCATTAAGGTTTCCAAGCAACCTCACTTCCACTAGGTGCACTAGGTTATTTATCCTCTGTGCATGAAAAAAAATTTTTACTGTTTGTGAATCGCAACTGATTCCCTCATGCAAATGCAGGGAACTGCAAACTGTAGAACGTTGTCAGCAAGAGACAATCTCGACGGTTTTGCTAGACACTTAATATTGCTTTGTCCACTGTATTGTTCTTCAATTGCGGCAAAATGAGTTAAAGTACGGCTTTTACCATCAAAACCCTGCTTATTTTCCTCGAAATTATATATGCTTGAATTCTTGATGAACACAGCTCCACCAGATTCAAACAGCATCTACTGGCAGAATTTCATGGGCGGAAACTTTAGAGATAATAATTTAACTCTTCTGATTAACACTTGGTAAGGTGACGCAGTCGTCCAGGAGATCACCTTGCACATGGTAGGTCCATGGTTCAGGGTTCCAGCCGAGAAAGTTTTTTTTTACTTTTTTGGCCATTTGTTAATTTGTTTGTTTGTTATTTTTTTACCATTTCCTTTTTTTTTTACCTGTTGGCTGGTTTCAGTTTTATTCATATTGCTGTCCCGTCACAGCTTTGGGAGTTGTTGCAGTAAACATATTTCTAGTTATTTATTGTTTGTACATATGCTAACTGCTGGTTTTTTTTTTTCAAAGGGCCCTAGAGGATTTGATGGATTTAGAGGCATGAAAGGAAGCAAGGTATGAGTCTTAAATATCTATGTAAACAGTACATTGTAGGTTATATTTATTGATAATGATATGGATGTTGAGTGTCTGGACTATCCACCCCAGCCATGAGCCCCTACAAAAAGAAAAAACAGGAACCTTTCACACTGAAAAACATCAGGGGAGAGAAAACAAAGGTAAGAGGAAGGGAGGGGAAAATGGCTGAATGAAACTTTGAGGCAAAAAATGCTTCACAAAGAAAAGTGCTCACATGCTAACAATAAGTATGTCAACAAAGTTGAAAACTGCTGGCATGGGCATGCACTTACAGACCGACCACAGACCACTAGTTCTGAAGGTACTCTTTGTTGTTAATGTCTTTCAATTGCATGAAAATGAGTGGGCACTTATTCAAGAAATAATGTATCATACACTGTATCTTAAAACTTCTTTCCTTATTTTTAGGGGGAAGCTGGAGTGGCTGGTGACGTCGGAGAAAAAGGAGAGCTGGTATGGTAGACATTTAGTCTCATTTAAAGCCTTATTATGATGAACAGTGCAGCAACCTTTATTTTAAAAAAAGTGAGCTGCTTTTAAATCACTGCTTCCTAAATTGGGAAAGACTAGTCTAAAATTTAAAATAATAAATCAGGTAGAAGAATGAGTCAATTATAAGCAGGCTTGCAGTTAAAGACATGACTTCAGTGGAACTGTTCATGGTTTTTTGCACATAATATATACTAGTCCATGGGAGAAAAATAAGTGTGAGTAAAGAACACAGTCACACACAGTCTTTGTGCTTTAAAATTTCTGCCCCCATGCAATTCCTTACCCTAGAACTCTCACAAAACAGATCCTCGTTCTCCTTAAACTGTCCGTAAGCTATTTCTGCAAACAGCCAACAGCACCAAAATATCGCAAGCTGCATGTTTTACAATCTTTTAATAATTCTATAAGAGAAAGTTTGATTAAAAGCACTTAATGTTACTGCCAACTGTTCGTTTATTGTTGCTTGTGTTAATTGCACTTCATTTGTTTGTTGTATTTTTTTAGGGTAGGCCTGGTCTTCCTGGATTTCCTGGACTTCATGGAATACCAGTAAGTATCATTGTTATACAAATTTCCACTGCTTTATACACATTTTAGCTTTCAATTTCTCTTATCCTTTTGATTAAATGTTTAACATAATTTTGGTAGGTAATTCACTGGGTTTTCTTTCCTAATGGTTTTTGTGTATGATCTTTTCAGGGCGTTCCAGGTATTCAGGGACCTAAAGGCATGATGGGTCTTTGTGGATGTGATGGAGAAACTGTAAGTACTACAGACTGAAAAATTACGATGACAAATTGCCTTATGCAGATATTTGCTATTTTCAAATTGCCAATAATTCACTTTGTTAATTTGCCCCTTCACAACCCCCCTCCCCCCCCCCCCTTGAAAAAAATTTTTTACATGTATTGTTTTCAATTACTCATGGGACAGTACGTTGGAAGTCCCAGTAGACATTAGAAACAATGTTTACATATTATGGACAATTTGAAAATAGTGAATTCTGGCACTCAGATTGTGAACAAACATGATGACAGTGCTGCCATGTGCATGGAAGCCATCCACTCTCACACGATCTGCTTCCTCCTACAATTAATGTTATTCGAAGTACATCAAATCATCAGTAATGTCTAATGAATTCTATGTGTATATTCAAATACACTGTAATCAGCCATGGGCTACAGTAAATTATCAAAACATAAAAATAAATTTGTTGTTGTGGTTCTATCTTAAAAGGGAGAGCCTGGACCTGATGGAACTAATGGTACCCTTGGGACAACAGGAGATCCTGGAGATAGGGGAATAAAAGGAATTAAGGTATTAATTAGCCTGCAAAGGATTTGGTTCCTCCATAATCAAGACAAGACAACACAAGACACTTATTATCATAATATTGCCTGTACAATTTCTTGGCACGCAGTTAGCCAAAAACGCCAGTCAAGGCGTGCCAAATTAATTCTATTACAAATCAGATAAATTACAGATAATAAGTAAAAAGCAAAGAAAAAGAAAAGAAGAAATATGTGTAATAAAGTCAAAAGCAAAAGAGACAAATCTGTTTAGTACAACCTGTGAAAGAAGCTAAGGTTTAGGATTTCGCGATTTTGTTTCTTGTGTTATCATGGTTGCATCTAGGTAATCATCTTTGTCTTTTAATATTTCAAAGAGCACACTGTTACCCAATCAGTTCAAGTATCTGCCTGCTTAGTGTGCCAAGCTCCCCCATTTTTCTTCTGTCACAGATTGTTTCTGAAATGTTGACTGAAATAATGTATTGTAATCTGAATTGTTGTGAAACAAATGAACTTAAATATATATACATTTGAATACTGATCATTTGTTTCAAAAGTTATTGTTTAATTCGCTTATTAATTTGGCAAATTTCAAAAATGACTTCAACGCTCAAGAGAAAGTTTTCATTCGTTCATTCATTCTCCCACCAATGCGGCTTGATTTCAAATCCTGAAAGGTAATGCTATACATGTTGTTAGAGTTCGTTGTTGGTTCTTAACCACACTCCAAGGGGTTTTTGTCTCCAAGTTCAGACGAGTTTCCCCTCTCCTACAGCTCACACACTGACACTTCCAAATTCCAATTCGATCCATAATGGTAAATGGAGAACAGCAGTGTGGGTTTGCTACCTCTATGTCACTTTATATTAGTTGTTAATCAGTCAATGTCATGTTATTTTGCAGGGTGAACCATATGATGGACCAGTCAATGCCACAAAAGGGATGCAGGTAACTTACAAATTTTTGCCTGTCTAAAATGAATATAGCTGATAATGACAGTATTAATTGCATCCAAGAAGGATGCATTCCTAGTCTGTGATCTGTCATGAAACTTTTTTCTGTAATGGACGCACTTCTAGCGGCCCTGCAAATTGTCTGCTCTTAACAGATTGAGTCCTATTTACAGTGATTTACTGGCATTTCTGTCTGCTGGGACAAGTAACTTACCTTTAGATGTATCACGTTGATAAACATATGAGATTGGACTGTAATAACTTTTAACCTAGTTTAGACTACAAAACATGACTGTAGGCAAGCCTTGGGACAAAGACAGCCTTTAATTAATAATTAACTACATTTTCAAATATGCATTGAATAAGAAACTAATATATTTTTTTAAATTATACTCCAAGCAAAGTAACTAACAAAATGACTTGAAAAAATAACAAGGAACACTGATTAACCATTCCTTTAAAAAAAATTAGGCTGTCCATGCAGTGTAAATTGTCACACCCAAAACAATTGTACATAGAAGATTCAAGTTAGAGACCCAGTGAAAGAAGGGAGGGAAAGCACCCAGACTACTAAACACCAGCAAGGTGTTGCTAGTTTAAGCCAGCTATGCAAAGAAGCAACTGAGCTCGCAGCTACAATGGGTTATACTGATTTTGTACCTAACATAATGGTACTTCTACTAGCACGAGCTAGTACATGATAAGTCTTTAGGAAACGCATGAGATGATTAATGTAAAATTTTATGTCAAAGTATTACTGGTATCAAGTAATCGGTATGAGCGTACCAATCTATGAGCTATGATGCAAGACTGCCTGTGTCCCAGGGCTGCTAATAACAGCCGGTCAACGGACAATGTCCAGTCAAAAATAGGTTTTGTCCGGTCAAATCCTTGGATGGCCGAACAATTTGTCCAGTCGTTTACGCTGGTAAGGAAAAAATTTAGAGCTTCAAGTTTTAATTATTAAGATATGACGATAAGACATAATCAATGTTTGTCCAGCCAAAAATGGGATATGTGCAAGCATAAATAGGTTTGACTGGACAATTTGACCGGCGCCAGCCAGGAAATTATTTGCAGCCCTGGTGTCCCACTCCCTCTAGCTATGTTTGTAATTTAAAATTATATCACCCATGACAGACTGATGTCCCCTGTAAAAATTTTTATTAGGGTGAGAGGGGACCTAACGGAGAAACGGGAGCCAAGGTAAGATTTACCTTTATTTATGTCTGAGATGTAGCAAATTCTTTTGATACAAGTTTGGTTTTGTTTTATGGAACTTTGTTTTGCCAGCTACAGTCTTGTACTACAGGCCCCAGTTGTTCAAAAGCTGGATAGCCCTATCCACCGGATAAATCACTATCCAGTGGATAAATATTAGGAAAACCTATTGTGCTCTCCAGTGGATAGAGTCTTATCCGGTGGATAGTGCTATCCACCTTTTGAACAACTGGGACCATGCCTTTATGGAGCCCTTGAGTTTTATTCATAAAAGTGATACCATTGTCCCCTGTAAGCAAAACTGTGACAGTACATGTACCTGGGAACTGTTTCTGGAAAGTCCCAATAACTTAACAGGACTAAAAGCACAATAATCTTGGGAATGGTAATGCTGGTTTTAAAACCCTAATAATCTCTTTTGCAAAAACAATATTAAACCAAATTTAAAGAACTATTCTAATGTATCAAAATTCATAATATACCCTCTGCATTAGAAAAGAAATACAGCAAATGCATGTACCATCAAAGTTTGATTTAATTAATTCTCATAACTCTCTCTTAATTATTTGTTGATGTACTGTTAGGAAAAAATTGATGTTGATCACTCTCAGGACCTAAAGGGTTCCCTCAGTTGGGAATGACTTTGGGTACTGCAGGAATATTGAGACATAAATAAGTTATTGCTAATTGAGTTTTTTATAAAATACTGTTTATTATCAGGGTCCAGTTGGTTCAGTTGGTGGCGTAGGTATCGAGGTTAGTATGTTTTTACTTTAAGATGCATGTAAGCTTGCATGTACTAATGCGCATTCACACAGCTTTTGAAGGATTATTTGACAATAATTGTTGACGTTCATTTATTACTTTTTCAGGGAACTCCAGGGGAGCAAGGCTCACAGGTAAAACATTGCTTCTTTATACATTTTTTTTCTGAAAATAAAATTGCTGTCCAAAATGTGGTGTAAGGTACTGATTAATTATTTCCTCTAAAATCATTACCCCAGCCTATGCCTTATTCAGAGGCCCCAAACCTCTAAAATAGCTAGATACCACCATTGTTTTAAAAAACCAGCTGATAGATATACATAATAGCTGCTGGATGGGAAAAAATTGTTGTGGGAGCAGACTTTATAGTTTTGGTTTATCATTGGTATAACCTAATCAAGCTGATGAAGTAAAATAATATTGGCATCAGTCACATTTTGTAAGAGGTTAAAAGGTCACCATGTCTTGATTCTCGATTCTTGCGAGAAGTGATTGTCAACTTACTTTTGAACGGTACATACTGTAGGCCTTTCTTGGAATTTAATCGGACCGTTTAACCCTTTAAGCCCCAGTATCCACATACAAATTCTCCAAACTGATCTCTATACATTTCCTTCAAGAATAAGTTGAGAGAATTTGATATAAGATCAAGGCATTTTCCCCTAGGTGATCATTTTATTAATTCTCATAACCCAATCTCTTGACATTGTATGGATATTGTTAGGAGAAAATTGACGTTAGTCACTATTGGGACTTAAAGGGTTAAAGGGCTGATCTAGTCTCCCACAGAGCGTCTTCAAATGTGGGGAAAGAATGTATGACAAAGCCCCAAGAATGTCTGCATAGGAGGCTACTTCTTCAGTGCTCCATCTACAGCACTCCCGCCGCTAATTATCACCTTTTGAATCAGTTTGCATTTGCCAATGTCACCTTTCAGTTGCAAGTATTAATGTACTAAAGCATTTAACTTTCCCTTTCTGTGTCTTTTAGGGTATCCAAGGAATACAAGGCCCGAAAGGAGAGAAGGTATCTTTTAATAAAAGCTTTTTAGTAATTTTTTTAGCTAAGAAATTAAGATTTTTTAAAATGATGAAAGGGCTATGTCATGTTAATTCATCGCAATATTGGATTAAAAATAAGCGGAAAGTTTAACCAAGTATCTTCAGTCATGTTTTGAACATACTTGGAACTCTGAAAAAATGATACCAAGTGATCTGATCAAAGGGGGAAAGCACTCAAATCCATGTTATAAAAAGAACGCTGAAGCTGAAGACGCTATTGGTTAAATCTCCTTTAAATTGGATTGAAATGCCACAAGACTGAAACATTATTTGTTTTTATTTTATTTATGGTTACTTCTAGTTAGGCAGTGTACTGCATGCCATTCAGTCAACTTTTTTTTAAGGACATATCCACTTATTTAAGTCTCTAAACTTTTATAGGGACCTCAAGCAAAAGGAGATAACGAAACATTAAAGGGAGATAAAGGAGAAATGGTAAGTGGCTTGCTGCTCTACAAAGCAGAGTTCATTTAAGATATCGATAATAAATTAGCACAATCCATTAAAAATATTGATAATAGTGACGGGCTTTGTATAAAGCTCACAGACTGGTTTAAACAGGTGCATAATTATTTTGTATGAAGCCATTTTTTATGCGAGTGGCCTGTCTGCAAATAATTTTTTAAAAAATGTTTTTCAAATTCGCAAAATAATATTGCTCATAAAGCCCTTATCCATACGGTCTGTGTAAAATGCAGACTGCAGACTACATGTGTTGTTTACACCATGCAAATGCAAACATGACAACAATAATCCTGTTGTTTTCTGAACCTGAAAACAACAATCTGCAGTAACTACACAGTCTTCATCTTACACTGCCCCCATATCCATAACTGAAGTGGGCTGAGGTAAAGATTTTTTCATAACTTAAAGATTTTCGGGAAGCAAGAGATTAAAAATCAGTGTTATGATGGAGAAGAAAATGGCCGATTTCATATGGTTAATACATGCAGTCCAGTTGTTTGCTGACAATTGCTTCAAACTCTTTTTTATCTACATTTATTATATGGCTACAATAGTACACATGCTCTGATTGCCTGTTTTTTTTTTAATGACTGGGCATTACTAGCTAGGTGTTCAAGGCGTATACATTCTGTGTTTAACTTGATACTGGACATCCATGTTATGGTCATTAATAGCTCTCGAAAAGGTACCTGCTGACCAATGTCATCTGACTGTATTGCAGGCTCAATTGTACAATTTATCCAGGTGACGTTTTTTCTTAAAGTTATCCACTGACCAGTTGTTTTGTTTTAAATTGATTGCAGGCTCAAGTCTATAGTGAAAAGGCCAGAAAAAAAATAACTTACTAACTTCATCCGTTCGGTTATTACAGGGGAATCTCAGACCGAGGCCTTGATGTATTGACCGAGCGATAGCAACATGCTGTAGTTGGGCTAGTTAATAACAAAATCATATATGCACAGCCATATATGATATACATGAATCATGACATTAACTGGAAATACTTTTGATTGATTAAGTAGTTGTTATTGTTGTTGTTTTTTCCCTCAGGGATCGCCTGGTGTACCAGGTACTCCTGGTGCATTTGAAGTAGTAGGACCAGTTGCAGTAAGTATTAACATGTTCTTCAAACTGTAAAAAACTTGCTCTTAGTCAGTTGCACCAATCACCAACTTGAGTCTGTTTAAAAAAGTCAATGTTCCTTAGAAGTGTACAGAATGTTAAACTCATCACAAATGGATGAGCTTGGGAACTGATGCCTTAAAGGTTAGCGGGGTGCCGGATGCCATAGCCGCAGGGAGGTATCCATGGCAACCCTGGAATGCAGGAACCACCCAAACGAGCGCTTGCTAACCAGCACCGTCTCACTGAATATCAGTGGAAATAACTTACCTGAAAAGATAGTTACCCTGGGAAGCAATTGCAAAAAAGCGAGGGAGGAGTCAAGGGTGCAAGAATCCGCAATGATTCGCAATAGCTAAGCTTTTAATCCGCAAAGATCAGCTGGTAACACTGCAAATGTAAAGCAATGAACCTTGAAACCCTACAAAACCCCTGAAGGCCACCCCAAAGGTCACTGCATTTACTCAAAAATATTGCAACAGCTGAACTCCTTTAAGAAATGGCATATTTGCGTACAATACCTTAATAGACCGTTTTCACTCAGGTGGCCAGCATCTGTGCAAATTTATTGGAACAAAAGAAACTGTTTACATTAAAGAAAAGAGTTGAACTCCCACAGAACTGGTTTGGAACACCAACAAGACTGCTGTTTTATTGTCTTGGAACACCAATATGGCAGCAGCCTGTGACGTGATATGAAAAAGCTCTATGGGCGGGAGCGGGGGATTGTCTCCACTCCGGTTATATCTCTCCTGTGTTAACTTCTTTCTCAACTTGTGTTTTAGCGACAAATTCTTGGTGCAAAGGGAGAAAATGGATCAGTGGTAAGTATATACAAACTAACTCATATCATCACAGTGTGCAAAGATAGACATCAGTGGTACAGTAAAAACCCGCAAGTAAGCACCTGCATTTAAGTTATAATTAGCCTGAACAGGTTCTTACATAAATGATAATTAGGACAAATTTAGGCTAAGGTTCTAAAATAGGTTCTGATTTTCTGAAAAAAAAAAAAGAGAAAAGCATGGTAGCTATCAATGGGTATTTTGTGGTATCCAGCTTATATTCCTTACATACTCTGTAAAATCTGCATCCCAAATTAGAATTTATATAGAAGTGACTTTGAGAAGAAGAACTGATGTTCTGACCACATGAATTTTGCTGTCTTTTTGCCCAAGCATACAGAATTTTGAAAATAACGGCCTCTTGTAAATTGTAGACTAAACAGGTTCTTTTCTAGAGGGGGCTTAAGAAAACAGTGACATGCAAGTTTTAACTGTAGCCTGAGTCTAGTAGATTTTTTTGCTATCAGGATAGTGAACTCTGTTCTTAACTTGACCAATGGGCAAGTCACGTTTTTGAAGGGAATTCAAATTACAGAAGAACTGTATTCAGTCCTGCAGGTCAATAATTTTTCGTGCTAGTTAAAATGACTCGTACATGCTACCCATTGACTTTCTTTGCACCCTGTGTCATTATAATAGTTTATATGGTTATCAATGAAAATATTTATGGTGCAGCATTTCCATGCATAAGCCATGTTTTCTCAAAGAGATAAATTCCGTGGGAAATTAAATGTTACAACCATTTTCTAAAAAGCTTCAGGTAGAATGTTTTTGAAATCAGTAAGATTTTGTTTTCAGTTATCAACTTGCAAACGGTCAACTTTCCAAGAAAATTAAGGCACTTTCCGAAAGTTAGAACTGGCTGTACAAGTCTTTTCTTTGAACTTTTGCTAAAACTCATCACTGCGGCATACCATTTTGGAATAAAGTGATCTAGCTGGATATTCCTGATTAATAGTGGAATTCTCCTGACATTTAGACAGTTCTTGCCAGCCAGTTCTGACAAATGGTTAGCACCCTTACTTGTAGGAATTAATTGGGCTTGCAAAAAATTCATACATTTTGTAGCCTTCATATTAGCAAGCTCCACAAGAACGAAATGTAAGCAATAATTACATGACATAGCAGTAAAATTTGCCTCTGGTCTTACCTTGGGAGGTACATAACAGTTGGGTTTCCAGTGCATCTAGTGTGCCTAATGGTATACAAATTCTTTTACCATGCACCATACCTGTTCCCCTTAGTGTTCTAGGTCAGTTAACCCTCTAAGTCCCAATAGTGACCAACATCAATTTTCTCCTAACAACATCCATACACTGTCAAGTTCAACTTCTATGAGAATTAATCAAATGATCACAAAGAGAAAAATCTCTGATCTTTTATCAATTTCTCCCAACTAATTCTGTAAGGAAATGTATAGAGATCAGTGTGGAGAATTTGTTTGTGGATATTGGGGCTTAAAGGGTTAACCACGAACCACCTTCCCCGGCATAGTAGCCTAAGCAACTTCTAAACAGGTGACAGGAATAAACAGTGTGTTGTTTTTGAAGGACTACAGTCTAAATGCACATTTTCATAGGTAATCATTCTTGACAAAGTATCCCGACACTTATTGCTTTAAACTACTTACTACAATGCCATTTTGATCAGACTATTAGTTTTGCAAGTTGCTGGTAAGTTGTGTTGATGATGTTGTTGCCTTCAATCCAGGGCGATATAGGGGAGAAGGGACCAAAAGGTAATGCATCTTCTGAGGATGGTCCACGAGGAAGTCAGGGGCCAAGAGGAAATAGAGGAAGCCCTGGTGAAAAAGGAGTGACTGGTGATATGGTGAGTGGAAAATACTAGGGACCATACAAATCAACAAAGGTCGAAAACAACAAATGCATTCCAATTTATTAGTTTAGTACAGAGTTGTGAATTCGTGAAAAAGTCTTGAAATTTTCCTAGCAATTTTCCAGACCTGGAAAAAGTCTGGAAAAATTGGTAAAAAGTCTTTTTCGTTTTGGTCAAGTCTTACTCAATCTCACTTGTATGTTTGCAGCGCATCATCAAAAAATCTTTGTTCCTTGGTTTTTTAAGGTCTTTATTGATCACCTACAGATGAATTTGATAACCTTGAGTTTGGAAAAAGAAATTATTGTGTTGGAAAAAAGTCTGGGAAAAGTCTTGAATTTCGGATCCAAAAATCTGTATGAAACTTGGGCTCTTTTATTGTATAACACTCACTATGAGTCATTGGGTCAACCTACACAATCCATAACATTAGGGAACTTAAGAACCACAACGAAGTTCACGACGACGACGTCTGTTGACTGGGAAAGGACTGGAACGACAACGTCAGTTTCGGCGGGAAAAAGGAAACTTAAGATGCAGTCGACCGGTAGGTCGACGACGACGACACTGAATGTAAACAAACATGTAGACTGTGATGTTCGTTCGCAACAAAGTTTTTTCGCAAAGGCGTCTTTCAAGACGATGCAAGATCTTATTTTATAAGCCGTACGTCTACTTTCATTGACGATGAAGAATTTTTCGTGTTGTCTGACCTTTTGGAATGGAAAAGTCTCTGCTTTCCGTACGAAGGTTATTCATCTTTCAACCTGAATGACATGACCGAGTCCGAGTGTCTGTCAGAGTTTAGATTTGGAAAAAAGAGACATTCCGAAGTTTATTTCCTCAATATTAAAGATATATGATTTGCCTGACCTAAATACGTACAAATAAATTTGTCACTTACGAGTTCGCTCGCTCAGCCTGCACAGTTCAGTGTTGTTTTCGAAGTAAACACAATTCATCAGTCAAATTTTCACATCGCTTGATAGGATAAAAAAGAAAGGATACCTGGATTTACGAGGTGAAAAAATAGGAAGCCCTTGAAAAATCGGTTAAAAACAGGGAGTTATACCTGCCGAAGCTTGTGGATTGCAGGACGACGTGAGTCTACTGTGTTTGGCGTCGTCGACGACACCACGACGACGAAATTTGTTAACCGCGCTTGCGCAGTGCACGGTATCTCACTTCCGGTCGTCGTCGACATAGTCGTCGCCGTGGTTCTTAAGTTCCCTATTACCTGAGATTGCTGTACCGATCATCAACTGTACTTTATTATGGAAAATGTTCAATCAATTATCATGGCAAAAAAATAAAATTTCTTGTTGGCCAATGAGCATACTAAAAACTTATGTGTTGAAACTCAGCATATGTTGTCTATTTTTCTTTTAGGGGACCACTGGAGAAGGTGGAGACCTTGGAAATCCTGGACCTCCTGTAAGATAATTAATAGCTAACAGCAAATTGATCTTAGAAAATTTAACTTGATCAAATTATAGTCAGATTAGGTATTGTAACAATTTGCCGTGGTAGACAAGCTCCATTTAGCTTGGAAATCATAAAAAAATGAAAAGAATCATTGCAGTTGTTTTCTCAAGGACTTGAATTCTTGAAAAGTCTTGAAATTTGCAAAACCATTTTCCAGGCCTGGAAAAAATTCTGGAAAATAGAGATAAAGTCTGGAAAATGGAGTTTTCTTTTTTTTTTTTCAAACCTATCTAGAACCTCTGACGCATCTGTGTACAGTTCTTAATATAGCAAATGAGAGCTGTATTCGAAGCCAGGAAATAACGCTAGTATAGGGTTCATGGTTCGATTGTCAATCATTGATTGTTTTAATATTTTTTATTGAGTCAGAGGCTCAAGCTTGAGAGGCATTTAGTTCAATGGGAAGCATAATAGATAAAGGATTTACAATGGGTCTGTCAATTTTGCAGGGTGAATCGGGGCCTGAAGGTGACAGGGGTGAAACTGGCCCTCCTGGTCCACAGGCAAGTAAACAAAATTTATGCTACCTTTACTCTCTAGTCTAGCTAGCGAGGTTGTCGACTTTTTTACTCCTTAAAGTTCCAATAGTCAAACCTCAGGAAATAAGTGATGGTGTGTTACTAAGATGTCAAGTTGTTGCACGTGTATATCATGGTTTGTACAATGTTGAAAAGTATTTGAATTTAGTCGTCGTCTTGAAAGGTCCTTGAATTCAAATAAGGTCCTTGAAAAGTACTTGATTTCTTTATAAGGTCTTGCAAAGTCCTTGAAATTCACTACTTTGTTTATGCCACATCATTTTCTGTGAAATAAGATTCTAGAGCATAGGAAAAATGAAAGGTACAAAACAGAAAAAGTTCAAGGGAGTGAAATGAAAATATATGGTCAGTATATACCAGAAGCAACAATATTAATTTTTATCTCTGTTTCTTTATTTCAAATGCTATTTGTGTATCTCAGACTGCAAGTCATACCCAGTGACTGCTGTCATTTTGCAAAGTAGTGTTGTTGCGGAAAGTAGTACAACATAATGTGAGAGATGATGACAACCATGGCTGAAGATGTAAAAATCGTAAATGACTCCATTAAGTGTTTTAGCCAGTAAGGTGTTCAAAAGGAGGTCAAAGAATTCCAGTTTATTGAATAAATCGTAGATCTTGAAAACTATAATTTGTCCTTGAAAAGTCCTTGAATTTTATTTCTCTGAAGTGGTACGAACCATGGATTATGCATCACTTATGGTGTGGAATGGCATAGCCACTTTAAATTTGCCGTGGTTCCATTTTTCGTTTTGTTTCTTCTGAACATAGCCTTTGTAAATCTGTGGCCCTTAGTGACAGCCTTGCAAGTAGCATTATGATTTAAGACCCAGCCTTTTCTTCTGTGAAAAAAGATGCAAGTATAATTTAAACTGATAATGATTTCTTTAGGGAGGTAAAGGTGTTACTGGGAACAAAGGTCCTCGTGGTCCTGTTGGAGAGAAAGGAGTAAGTATGATATTATCAACAGTACTGACCTCCTACAACTCACCTTGACTTCAAAGATGTTAGTCACTGTTAACAACAACAGTCCTATTCAGGACTACATTCACCCGGACGATCATACTCAACCTACATATTATAATATTAATAGCCTACTTAAACTTAACTTTAAAAAACCAATTGCTTTTGTTTGTTTATTTTCATGTCACTACTTTTACCTTTGGTGTAATTAAGTTATCATGCTTACCTTGTGCTGTTATTCTACTGACAACCTGGCATTCACACCATATCATCTTATATCTGAAATTTAAGGTTGCTTACCATTATACAAACAGTCAGGTTTATAATTAAATGAGTTAATCTCATGCATAAAACATTCAGTGATGAAGCAGGGTGGCCCCAGTAAGGGAAAAATCAGAGAAAAAACTAGAGTTTTTCCAGGTCAGGGAAAAGTCAGGGAATATGCTTAAAAATGTCGTGGAAAAGTAAACTTTTGATATTTTCTTTCCTTGCATACAAAATCCTGTGAAAAGCATTAAGAGTTTGAAAAGGAAGACAAGAATATTAATGCTCAACAAAAAAACCCGAAGCAAATGGAAACTTGGATTATTTTTTATTATTAGTCACCTATAATGCTAAGTCACTAAAAATTCGGGGGTTTTTTTGCTTTCTCATGGCCAGTGGCAATCCTTTTAAATTTGACCTGTAATGCATGTGGGAGAAGAACCCACTAAAATGTGTGGCCAAATTATCTGAAGAGACATTACAGAGTAAAACATAATTTATAGCCTCAAATGGCAGCCCATATGTTGGGAAATTTTCCATAAGGAGTAGCAAGAGTGTCTTGATTGTCCAATCAGAATTTCTGGTTTCCGCATGCAAATGATAAGTATCTCATAAATTCATACTTGTACAGATTTTAGACACTTGTGTTGTGTCTTTGCAGCTTGAAGGATTAGGAGAGAAAGGAAAAAAAGGACCAAAAGGTACTGCAGGAATACCTGGTGAACCAGGCGAGAAGGGTGATATTGGCGATGTAGGACCTCAGGGTGATCAAGGTGCTTCTCGTTTTGGCCCAAAGGGAGATAAAGGTGCTAGTGGTTCCAAAGGTGAACAAGGACCTCCTGGTCCACACGGTAAGAAGATCATGTCTGCATCACCTACACAAGCTTAAACGTGATATGATATGTGTCTTGTAAAACTTTATTACATCATCAAAGGTGATTAGGTATAGGTGAACCATCGACATGTGTTTCAGCAAACTGACTGACTATAAATTGTTTTTATTGTTGCAATATAAACATATTTTTCTTCTACTCCTGAAGATGTCCCTAATCAAAATTGAAAAAAAATCTCAAATTTCATTTTGTTAAGTTTTACATATTAACAGAAAAAAAATTAATACAGTACCATGTGAAAGTAATAATCAAAGGTTTTTTCAAGCTTAGGTAAAACCTGTGTACCATTACAATTGCAGTTGGAGTGATAAGGCACCAATTTCTCCTACCTCATTCCCAGGGTTCTCTGCTACCCGTCCCTACGGAGTAAGAGGGAGAGAGAGAGAGAGAGGCCCTGGCTGGGTCTGGTCACGTGGCTCCGGAACAAAATTAATTCTAAGGGAGGAGTCCTTTAGTCTCTCAATTTTTTGTCTCGTTCACATAACGATCGAAGGTGTGGGCAAGAGTAAGATAGATTTGCTAACCCTACAACTATAACTGAATCCATGGTAAATTTCCGCTTAACAGAACTGCCACGAGATAAACAAGTTAATTATTTTACCAGAGGAGAAAGAAAAAACTCGTGCTGTCGCAGTTTAACCAATGACACCAATCACTAATAAAAATCTACGACTGGATTGAGTTCTGCAAAAGCGTGTTTATATTGAAGGGAAAATCCCTCTCTGTTGGGTCTCTCAACAGGTAGGAGAGAGAACCTGTGAACAACGTTGCAAATTCTCCAAAGAGAATCCTAAATGTGTAGCAGTTGTCTTATCATATTTGCGGTGTTGACCTTTCAAGCCTTATAATAAATAATAATAGTAACTGCGGTGACCTTTGTAAATTCTAAGTCGTGTACGTTTGTATATAGTTATAGGTTTTGGTAAGATCATTAATTTAATAATCATGTAATAGATTAGTGCCACTACTTAGGAAAGCGTCCCCAATTAGCTAACTGTTATGCTAAATACATTGACACTAAAATTAAGTCATTATTATTATAAATATTATTATTATTATTTTTGCTTAAGTGTAAATAATTAAGTAATAGGTTTTGAAAATTTTAATAAGAACCTGTTTCAAATGTGAGGCTTAACAGGTTATTGTACGGCGGGGAACTTACTGGCAAATTTTAGCATAACGTGCCTAAAAACCAGGGCCCAGTTGTTCGAAGGACGATTAGCCCTTAACCCAGGGTTAAATTTAACCCGGGCTTCTCTTTCTTGTGTTCAAAAACATTTTCTCGGATAAATTTCCCTGTTATATTTAGAGCTTTCAATCATCAACTTGTAGACAAAAAGAATTAAAACTGAAATGCTTTTTAAGCTTTCAAATTTGAATTCAAATCTCGCACTAACCCTTGGTTATCTTAACCCAGCTTTGAACAACTCGGCCCAAGTTCTTAGTCCTGGGCTTTTACTGTACTTCATCCTTTTTAGGTTTTGAAGGTATGGAGGGTCTAGTGGGTCCAGAAGGAGAAGAGGGTCCCAAAGGAGAAATAGGAGAGAGAGGATTGCCTGGAGAGTATCTTAATGGGTCAGATGGGATGAAAGGACCTCCTGGAGACAAAGGATACAAGGGTGTCCAGGGCTCAGCAGGCAAAATAGGTCCAGCAGGTAACAATGATGCAGACAAACTGTAAAATATAAGCCAATGATAATCCAGTCTGTCCATGGTTTAGTTAGATTCTCTAAGGGAGTACAGTAAATGTTCTCATTGCTACATGGAACTCTGGTGAGATCTTAATAGTCTGGATGTCAGGCGATTGATATTTTCGTCGAAAGCATATTGGTTTTGTCAAGCTTGTGAGGATAAGTGCCCCTCAAGACTCTAGCACAGCCAGAAGCTCAATGGTTATGACATAAATGTTTCTAGTTTTATACAGTGTATGGATACCTTCAGGATAGCCTGTTCCAGGCGTTCAGATAGTGAGGAGTGGTGCGAAGTAAAAGGAGCGCGAAAAAATAAAAGCTCTCCACTATCTGAATGCTTGGAACAGGCTACCTTCAGGATATCTCATGTCCAAGTGATATTGGGTTCTCTGA